>NC_133666.1:300617767-300917767 GCF_037893015.1 Macrotis lagotis
GTTTTTAACGTTCCTAAGTTTCTTCCAGTATCCCTCCCTCAACAAAGAATATTTTTAAAGAAAAAAGAGATAAGCATCAGCACAATCAATTAATACAGCAAAAAAAGGGCTAATAATAAATGTAATGTACCACACCCACATATCTCCTACTTCTTCAAAAGAATGGGAGGTGTTTTCTCCTTTTTTCTTTGGAGTCATATTTTGTAGTTATCATTCTTGCCATTAATATTGTAATCATCATGTATATTGTTTTCTTGGCTCTACCTATTTCAACTTGTAAATCTCTGCTTCTCCATATGCATAATTTTCATTTCTATTTTCCATTTATGTACCACAATTTGTTTAGCCATTTTCAAATCAGTAAGCATCAGTTTTATTTCCTTTTTTTCCTATTACCAAAGGTGTTAATATAAATATTATGGTGTAAATGGGGAATTTATTGTTATCAATATCCTCCTTGGAGTATATTGACTCTGGGTCAAAGAGTATGAGTCCATTAGTCGCTATTTGCATAATTCTAGGTTGTTTTCTCAAATGGTTATACTAATTCACAGCCCTGCCAATAACTGTTTTAGTGTAAGTATCTTCCCACAAGGTCTACATGTATGGGAAGTGAAAATCTAGGATCATTTTTATTTGCATTTCTCTTTTTATTTTGGAGCATTCTTTCATATGGTTATTAATCATTTGGGATTCTTCATTTGAGAGCTGTTCATTTTATTGCTTTTCAATTGAGAGTTGTTCATTATACTTTTGTGTATTTGGTTAATGTGGAACTATTCTACTAATGAAAGGAAAAACAATAGATAATACAGAAAACATATATACTTCATTGTTCAGTTGTTTTTCAGTCCTACTCTGCATAACCTCATATGAAGTTTTTCCCTCAGCAAAGATACTGGAGTGATTTGCCATTTCCTTTCCCCCTTATTTTACAGATGAGGAAGTGAGGCAAACAGGATTAAGTGACTTGCCCAGGGTCTCACAGTTAGTAATTGTCTGAGACCAGATTTGAATTGAGGAAAATGAGTCTTCCTGACTCCAGGCCTGCCATTCTATCCCCGGAGCCACCTTGCTGCCTCTATGCAGCATGTGATTCACATGAAATGCACATGTTTTATGGGACTCAGTTTCTTCCAAGGTAAAATGAGGGAAGAAGTTAAACTAAATCATTCGAGATCCATTAATTACTGGTAATGAGATATTAGACAAGCAATTTTACCTCAGTTTCCTCATTTTTAAAAAGAGCATAGTGGACTAAATGGTCTAAATGGTCTCTAAGACTATTTCCAGTTCTAAATTAAAGATCTTATGATCTTCAATCCTGGAATATCTATCAGCTTTTCTAGTTCCAATGTCTTTTGATTCTCTTGGACCAACCTACCTTTCTTCCTGGTGTTACTGTATGGAAATAGAATGAGGGGCAGGGATGCTGGATAGAACAGAAGAAAGGAAATAGAGCAAGGTCCAATTAAACCATATATTCTCTCCACAATCAGGAAATCAAACTAGTACCCTGTACTTTGCCCATAGAATATTTCTTTTGTCATAGTATGATGTTCAGTAGTTTCAGTTGTCTGACTCTAGGTGATCTTATTTGGTGTTTTCTTGGCAAAGTATTGGATGATTTGTCATTTCCTTCCCTAGTTTCTTTTACAGATAAAGAAACTGAGACAAATAGGATTAAATGACTTGCCCTGGTAAAGCTAATAAGTATCTGAGACCAGATTTGAACTGAGAAAGAAGAGCCTTCCAGACTCCAGACCTGGTGCTCTATGCACTGCACCATCTAACTATGCCAAAATGACAAAGTAGGCTCATTTTTGCATGTGTGGGGGTGTTTCACATTTTCTTTTTTGTCATTAGAATATGATCATAGTATTCCCTTCATTGAATGTTCACATGAAATAGTTGCAGTTAATGTAATTAATACATTCTTATGGAAGCAATCAACCAGAATTTTTCCCTCATTGAGACTTTAAAAATAATCTAGACCAGTATCTTTATTTTATAAATAAGGAAACTGAGACCCAGAGAGTTTAAAAACTTTATCCATGACTATTCATAAAGGCACTGGCAGAGCTAGGATGAGAGCACTAACTCTTGGGAAAATCCTACTACATTATGTTGCTGACTACAAGTAAAAACATATACAGGTATGTGTATATATATATATACATATATAATATGTATATATATATATATGCATATGTATGGATATGAATTTTATAAAAAAGTATCTATGTGACCTCTCTGCTAATCATTTAGCTTTTATCACATCTATCAAAAATGGTCATAAGTTTAGATTCCAACCCCCTAGGAAAGGCCTTTTGCAGACCACATGTACTGCCATGGGAGTGTTCTGGGCCTATACTCATGCGCCTACCATCTGCCAAGCACTGGAAATACAAATACAAAATGAAATAGCCCCTGTCCTCAAAGAGTTTCCATTCTTTGGAGTTGTCAATGGCTATATAAATATAAGAACATACAGAATAAATACAATGATATATTTTAGAAGCAGTTCAATGTAGAGCTATTGCCAATGAGCCATGGGACCCCAGGTGAGTTAACACCACCTGCAACTTGAAGGAACTGGATTAGAGGTAAGGTCGTTGAGAACAGGGAATAGGGGCAACTAGGTGGCCCAGTGGATAGAGCACCGGCCCTGGAGTCAGGAGTACCTGAGTTCAAATCCGGCCTCACACACTTAATAATTACCTAGTTGTATGGCCCTGAGCAAGCCATTTAACCCCATATGCCTTGCAAAAACCTTAAAAAAGAGAGAGAGAGAACAAGGAATATATATAAAGGGTTTATCTTTGTATCCCCAGTGGCAACTCAGTGCTTTGCAAAGGAACACTTTATTAAATATTGCATTGGGGTTGGATTGGAAGTTCCTTCCAGCTCTAAATTCTATTACCTATTATTATCTATTGCTGAATTCTGAGTCTAATTAAACTTTAATTGTTGATGTGCAATCATTTTCAGTTGTTTCTGATTCTTTATAAATCTATTTGGATTTTTCATGGCAAAGATACTAGAATGATTTGCCTTTTTCTTTTCTAACTCATTTAAAATGAGGAAAATGAGGCAAATAGGGTTAAGTGATTTGTCCAGAGTCCCATCCTAATAAGTGTCTGAGGCCAGATTTTAACTCAGGAAGATGAGTCTTCCTGATTCCAGACCTGGGAGTCCACTTACTGTGCTACCCAGTTGTTCCAAAAGAAGGTTTATTTTGTTTAAGAGATACAGTTAGTAATTGTAAAGGCCAAAGATACATTTTGGCGATTCTGCTTCTCGCTCTGGCTTTGGTTCATTTGAGCACCAAGGTTTTCCTGGTCTCTTTTTTTCTCTATGGAAACAACTCTCAAGTCAAAGCAAATATAGCCAGAATGGAGTAGAGAATCTCTCAAGTCTGAGAATGCAGAAATATGCCTCAATGTTTTGTTTTGTTTTTGTGTTTAATAGGATTGGAGGAATGTTAGGGACAATGTCACCATTACTAAACTTTCTGTTACACATGTAACAATACATTCCAAGTGCCTATCATGACAAGGCTGTTGTCCATCCTAATTTCCAGTGGTTTGTAGTTTTATTTATGCTACAGCCTAGGGACAGTTGCACTGAAAATTATTCTAACTCCATTGTATTCTAGTGGACTTTTATCTTGAAAATCTATGTTTCCCATGGCATACTCCCTCCATGGTTAGGTATATTGGCCTAGAGCCTACTATAATTATATGAACATATCAACTCCCAAATCCATAGTAATGTTCAATGCCATTTTTATAATAAATAGTTAGCATGTGCTAAATGATTTACAAGTGATTATTATTTCATTTGATCCTCACAGCTTCCCTGAGAAGCAGGTGATCTTATTATCTTCATTTTATAATCAATTGGATTTGAGGTCTTCCGGACTCTAGTCCGACTGCTCTAGCTAGCCATTGCTATCTGTTAGGATCGATTGAAAGAATTCCGGATATATGGCTTAGAGAGGACAAGGAGGGTCCATTCTAGCAGCCTCAGACATTTCAAGAGCTATCACATGGATAAAGAATTGGCCTTGAAGGGAAGCACTAGGATTTATAGATGTTAGTTGTAGAGGTAAATTTTGATTCTGTTTAAGAAAAACATTTCTAAGAATTGGAGTCAAAACTGGAACGAGCTGTCCCTGATAGTCTTGATGCAGAGACTTTTAGCCATTTGTTGGAAATGTCATTAAGAGGTGATTTTTCAAGGGTGTGTCCTAGATAAGATGACCAGCTTTCTTATTCTGAGATTCTGTGCAAATATTATCATACCTGGTTTATTGATGAAGAAATAGATCCAGAAAGGTGAAATAACTTGCCCATGACTATACTACTGGGAAGTCATCAGAGCTGGGATTTGAAGCCAGATATCCTGACTATAAATTTGGCATTTTTTCCACATATGTTTAATGTTCCTAAAGACAGACTTCTCATAGAAAGACTTAAAAGAACTGAAGCAAAATGAAGTGAGCAGAACCAGGAGAACCTACAATGACAGTGATGTAAATAGAAAGAACAACCACAAAACCTGAAGACTGCAAGATTATAATGAACAAGCTTGCTTCCCCCCCCCTCAAAAAAAATAGATGAGAAAATGTATTTCCCTCCATCCTTTGAAGAGGTAGGAATTACAAGTATGGAACACTGAATGTAATGTCAGATTCTGTTAATATTTTAGTAGCTGAACTACTTTTTCCTCCTCTTAGTCTTTACTCTGTTTCAGAACTGGTTCTCTGAGAAGGAGAGGTGGTAGGTAAGACACTCATCCACTAAACCTTTCTACACTTCCTTGGCTCCTAGTAAGCCTGCTTCCCCACTGGTAGCTCTACTTGGGGAGAGTCCCAGGGCAGTCTTCAGAAAGCATAGAGCTAGGACCTGCTGGGAGTTGGACCACCAGCTATATGAATGATCCAGCAAGAACATCCCTCCCCAGATCCCCAGCCCTCCAATCCCACACCAGAACTACAAGCCCAAATATGTCAAAAAATTTATAAAGTAATTTATGAGTAAATTTAATCTTCATTCAATAGCTCTCCCCAAAACTGTAGAAACAAATTTTCAAAAACTTTAATATATCTCTTTTCTATGTTTATCTCCTTTACCAGGGTAATTTATGACTATTACAGGAGATAGTTCCTGTATTGACAAAGAAAGGAAATTTAAGCCAGAACAGAAATTAAATACATATGGAAGTTGTTATATCAGGGAACATTGAACCACATAACTACTCCCAAGGAAATAAATGTAACTCAGATTTGTTACCTATTTAACTTTGATCTATGACACTCATTTCCACTGCCAAAATGTCACAGGAACAAGCCCCTGAAATATTGATGCTCGATGATTATCACATTCAACTACCTGAGGCTCCAGTGAAAAGAACCTGCCCCAAAGTAATTAAATTGTCACTTTTAAGAATGATGGGTTTCTTTTAAATTGCGGATATTGAATTGGGCCCAGACACAGATGAGACACATTAATACAATATCTACAAGAGGCATGTAGTACCACTAAGGAAAAGCTAGGCCAGAAGTATTGGTGATCTGGTGGCTGAAGGGTCAGCCTTGTAGCCAGGAAGCCCTGAGTTCAAGAGTTGACTCTTACATATGTTAAGTATATAACTGAAAAGTTAGTTCAGTGCCACCATAGTAATGAACTCACAGGTCTGGTCCCAAAATAAATTAATCACTTTTTGTACTATCCAACATTCTTCAATATTGTACTAGAAATGTTAGCTTTAACTGGAATCAGGAGAACCTGAGTTCAACTCCTGGCCGCAGACTAACTTTGTGACTCAGGCAAGTCACTAAACCTGACTGCTTTGCAAAAAAAAAAAAAAAAAGGAAAAGAAAAAAAAAAAAGAAAAAGAAAAAGGAAAAAGGAAAAAAAGGAGAAATGTTATCTTTAACAATGAGAAGAAAAAGAAATTGAAAGGGGTGGCTAGGTGGCGTAGTGGATAGAGTACCAGCCCTGGAGTCAGGAGTACCTGAGTTCAAATCCAACCTCAGACACTTAATAATTACTAGCTGTGTGACCTTGGGCAAGCTAACCCCATTTGCCTTGCAAAAACATAAAAAAAGAAATTGAAAAAATTACTATAGGCAATGAGGAAGCAAGACTATCAGTCATTTGTAGATATATTTAAAGAATCAACTAAAAAGCTACTTGAAATAAATAACAAATTTGACAAACGTTTCAGAATATAAATAAACCCACAAAAATCATCCTCATTTTTATATATTTCCAACAAAGCCCATCAACAAGAGACAACAAGAGAAATTCCACTTAAAAATAACTGTAGACAATATAAAATGTCTGGGAGGCTACCTGCCAAGAACTATGTGATCACAATTACACAACACTTTTCACACAAATAAAGTCAATTGGAAAATTCATGGGTTGGGGCGGGGGTTGCTTAGCTAAGACTCTTTTTCACTTTATAAAAATATAGAGAAGGGATAGAAATCTATTTTTAAATAAAATCTAATCTGCCTTTTTTTGTGTGTCCATGGCCGCTACCATCCCTGGCTATGTTGTGCAACTGATTTTGGGATCTTCCTGTTCTGTTCATCCTAAGCAAAAGCATTCCATCCCATTTCCTCCAACAGATTGCCCCCTCTCATTCCACTTTTTTACTTATTTTCAATGTCTCTCAAGCTAGTGGTCCTGTCCTTCTGTCTACTGAAAAGTTGAAAACAAATGACCAAAAAGTCACAGAGGTTATGCAACCATAGTTCACTTTAACTGGCACACTTGGTTAGAGTTGTGGAATATTAATTCTTCTATATTAAGTTGATTGTTAGCACAGAATGGATTAACTGTATTTGAGTATTTATGTCCTTGTCTATGTGCATTGTTTTGCCTTTTATAGTGTACTTGTATTGTGAGTGATGTTAGCTAAATGGTGTTATTATCTTTTAGTGTATACTTTTAAAATGGGGCAGTCGAGTGGTAAAGTTGAAAGGAAGTTACAACAAGTCCTACTTGCAAGCCCCCAGAAATTATATGAGACAGCCTCTTGAGGGGCACAGCTATGGCAAAAGGTATTCAGAGGCAAGGAAAAGAAAGATATAGGTCTGAATTAGAATCAGTGAAGGAAAAGATGAAATCTTGTGAAAACCTAAGAATCCCCAAGCCCCCTTATCTAAAAGAAATCCACCCTTACCAAAAACTTCTATCAGCTTCTCATTTTCTATGCTCCCTGTCAAGTGGTAAGATCAGAACCTGTGGTTTCAAATCCCAGCAGATGATTACCAGGCACGGGGGGGGGGGGAATCAATCCCACAGGAGGGTCCCAACTCATCCTGTGTTTTACAGACCTAAGGATCTGTATCTGCATCAACTCAAGACTGTTTGTCTTAAGAAAGTGGAGACTAGAAGTTGGTGCCAGAAAGCAACCCAGGAAGGGTCTAAGGACCCTCCTTGAAATCTGTCACTCAGCATGACTAGGCTTCAAGGAGAGCTGGAAAGAGGGGTGACAAAAAGAGGGGGTAACATAGGTCATGTCCATTATCTCTTTGCTCATACAGGAGCAAAAGGTGTCTGCTCCAGTTGACACCAGCGCCACACTCTTAGTTGTTGTTGTTGTTTTTGTTTTGGGGGGGGGGTTAGGTTTTTGTCTAGGCAATGGGGTTAAGTGGCTTGCCCAAGGCCACAAAGCGAGGTAATTATTAAGTGTCTGAGGCCGAATTTGAACTCAGCTACTCTATCCACTGTGCCACCTAGCTGCCCCTAAAAGAAGCAATTTAAATATCAAGGAACCACAATCGGAATTACACGGTACTTAATTCCAACATTAAAATTATCAGAGGGTCTGGAATATGATATTCCACAGGGCAAAGTACCTTATATTACAACCAAGATTTAACTAACCTGCAAAATTCAGCATGTTCTTTCAGGGGAAAAGATGGATTTTCTTTTTTTTTTTGTCAAATGTTTATTGGGTAAATGGGGAAGGCAGGCAGGGACCAGGTTTAATCCTTCTTGGCTGCAGCCTTCCTCATGGCAGCCAGGACATTGCTGAGCTCCTCTCTCTTCCTCTTGGCACGGATGTGAGTTCCCACCCTTTTTTTGATGAACTTAAGGGCTCGCTTATCCTTGGAGACCTTTAACAATTCCATGACCCGCCTCTCATAAGGGGCAAACCCACACACCTCCCGGATCATGTCTCTCACGAATTTGGTGTGTTTGGTCCAACGCCCACGGCGGCGGCAGTGTCGCGGCTTCGCCACGTTTTTGGTAACTTTGTGGCCCTTGTTGAGGCCCACGGCCATGGGGTATCGGATGGCCATGGCTGCGGCGCAAGCATAGCCCCAGCGGCAGCCACAGCAGAAGGCGAAAAGATGGATTTTCAATGAAGTCGAGGACTTACAAAATTTTCTGATAAAAAGACCATAACCAGAGAATTCAATCTTCAAATACAAGACTCAAGAGATGCATAATAATAAGTCATAAAAAGATGTTGATTTACAAGGGTTGTATTTTCTATTGGGGCAGAGGGAGAGAAAGTACTTGGAAGGTCTGTGCATAATTAAATCATAAAGTGATCTTTAATAGATACTTTAGTTAACAAGGGATGTAGTGCTATAATTGGAGTACTTAAAGGGACAGAGGGAGGGACTGGACATAGACCATGAAGTGATTTTGCTTTATTTGATGCTTTAATGACAATTAAAGGGAGTGTACTTAGAGTGGAGGGTATAAATGGTTCATGAAATGATTTTTGTTTTACATGATACTTGAGCTCATGACATGTGAAGGAAGATACTATCTATATCCAGATAAATAGAAATACCTGTAGAATGGTTTTGTATATATATCTGGTAGGAGAGAAAAAAGAATTTTACATAACTATTATAAATTGAAAAACAATAGCAAATTATACATAATAGATTTCCAGTTGTGTGTGAAATCATTTTTATTATTATGCAGTTATGATAATACTTGTTTTAATTCATAAATTAAATATAAAATAAAACAAAAAATAAACTTATCCTTTCCTAGGATGGAACACCTTCATTCATTCAATCACTGGGCACTTGATAAGCAGATAGAGTTGGCTCAAAAATATTGGTGGGGGAATATTCACAGGGCAACTTCACTGCACGTGAAATGTTTCCCAAGCACAAGGCATCCAAAGCCAGCTCGACTCCTAGAGATAGATGCCTTTTGAACCTCAACAGAATGACTTCATTCAACTGCCACTTGGTAACAAATATATTTTGGTTATAGTCTGTGTTTTCTCAGTGGATGGAAAGAAGTCTCTGGAGAAAAACCCTCTTAAGAAAAATCCTTCCATTATAGGGTGCTCCTAAAGAACTGCATAGTGACAATGGTACCTATTTCATAGGAGCTTCATTAGCTAAGTTGTTTTCATCCTGGGAATTTACTCAGCAGCACTTTCATTGTGTCTATCACCCCCAGTCATCAGAAATGGTTGAAAGAATTAATGGGACATTTAAGACCTCCCTTGCTAAATTATCTGAGGATCTAGGAATCCCACTGCTGCCAAGATCCAGGAAGTAGAGTCCTGGATCCACTGGATACATTTTGAAAGAATAATACAAACTTCTTGGATTGTGGTGCCCACAGGGAACCTGACCCTGAAAATCAAATGGAGTCCAAAGCAGCAGATATCTGGTAAACCATGGACCCAAGAAACCAGTCATGGACTCAGGTTTCTGATTACTTCAACTATGAATGAAGACTTTCTTCCTCCATGATAGAAGTAGCAATTTTTTTCTAAACATACACTTAAGCTTTAAGTTTAACTTTAGGTTTCACTTAAGTTTTTACTATTTAAGGAGAAATTCCTGGAACTGTAAGTTGTTTTGAATTTTGATTATCAGGATGTTTGTCTGAACTGATATTAAGTCAGTAATAGAGAATGGCATGTCTGGCAATCTGAGGACTACTAAAGTGGATATCTGAACAAAGATTATAGAACAACATAATTGGCTGTCCACATAAGGCTCATGCTTGGAATCAGAGCTAAGAGAGTTTTTCTCTTGACCTATGAGAACTATTGCCCCTCTTTTTCCTTTTATAGCAAATTTTTATAATCAAGTTTTGTAAATCTGCATCATATCTATTAGGCAATTGACAAAGGGGGTACAATGAGTAGAGACTGTGGAGTCAGGAGGACGGGAATTCGAATCCTGTCTCAGGTTTCACATTACTAGCTTTGTGACGCTGTTCAAGTCACTTAACCCTGATTGCCTGGCATCCAGTCATCCTGCTCTATATCTGGCCACTGGGACCAGATGACTCTGAAAGAGAAAGTGAGACTGGTGACTTAGCACAGCCCCTCTCAATCCATGTACTTGTCATGGCATCACCTCCTGATGTCATGGTTCTTAGAGAAAAGACAAATATCATCATCAGAATAAAAAATCTTCAATCTATAAGGGGCTCTACCCTTCATGACTGAAAGGAGGGAATTTCAAAAGTTATGATTTTATATTGATTGGTATTATATATATATATGTTAATAATAATAATTTGGTTTCTAGAGATCCTTTTTACTGACACGCTCTGGGCTGGGAAAATAGAACAGAAGTGTTCCTTTAATCATAACAGGTCCTGCCCTAAACTGTGCTTGCCTATGTTAAGGGAAGTATCTCAGTATTGTAACCCTAAAACTATACAATCAACCCAGCTGTTCACCCAGGACTCTGACGTGGATGGTCACAAGTGATATAATTGTTTTATTGTCCTTCATGGTGGGCTTGTCCTGGGAAGGTCACTCAAGCCCCAGATCTGATTGTTCTATATCTACTAGCCTACTTATGATTATGGATAAATATCTAGCTCCACACTGGCAATGTGGTGCTCCAAGGAATGGAGTAATCCCATGATTTGCAAATTGGTTCCTTACAAAGAAAGTAATGAATAAACCTCTACTGATTTCTCTCTCTCTGGTGAGCTTTATCATGACCAGGTTAGGGACAGTTCAGTAAAATTAGATGAACAATTCAGGATAGCGTTTCATGACTAGAACATGGGTCTTGCAGGTGCTTGACAGAGCTCAGGACCACCTGGGGTTGGTGTGAAACAATCCTGGGATTTTGCTGTGGCAGAGTTCAGCCAGAGGGTGAGCACCAAGAATTATGGATATACCAAGCTCAGGACACAGTTGCTTGCTGGGCCTTAGCCCTGGAAAACAAGCGTTACTCCTAATAGTAAAAGGAGGGGTGGTCTTAATGTTATCCATGCCTCCCTCATCCAGAAAACAGCCTCACTTGATTCCTCCAACCCCACTATCCTGTATCTTTTACGTCCTTTATACTTTAAATCCATGACAAAAAAAGGTTTTTTTACAGGAGATACTATTTCTTCTCTTGGTCTCTTCTTAGTCCCTCAATCTGACTTCTGGGTTTATGATCCCACTGAAACTCTCTCTCCAAAGTTCCTCTTCCAATGATTGTCTTTTATCAATCCTCATTCTCCTTCACCTTCCTGTGCACTTTGCCATTGCTGATCCCTCTCTCCCCCTTGATTGATGCTCCCTTTTCTTTGGGCTTTCAAGAAGCTTCTCTCTTCTTGTTTTCCTCTATCCAACCACCCATTCCTTTGGCTTCCCATTAGCTCCTCTTCTAGAGCATGCTCTGTAATCATAAGTATCAGGATCGCTGTTCTGCTCTTCTCTTCTCCCTCTATGCTACTTTCCTTGGTGATCTCATCTTCTCCCATTGAGTTAATCACCATCTCTATGCTGACTGATCCTCAGGTCTTCCTATCCTGTCCCAAACCCTATTGACCTCCAGTCTCACATCTCCAACGGCTTTTCTGACATCTCCAAGTGGATGTGCAGCAGATATCTTAAACTCTGCATCTAAAACCAAACTTGTTTTCTTTCCCCTTAATCCTTTCCTTCCCTCCTCCTCTCACCTCCTTTTATGTAGCAGGCAATACCATTCCTCCTAGTCCCTCAGGTTCACAACCTAGAGGTTATTTTGGACTCCTCACTATCTCTCGCTATCCCCCATAGCCAACCTGTTTCCAAGACCTGTCGATTTCACCTTTTGATAGCTCTTCAATACCCCTCCCTCTTCTCTTCTGACGCTGCCACCCCTTCAGGGCAGACTCCCATCACCTCACACTTGCCTTATTACATCAGCCTGCTAGTGGCTCTGCCAGCCTTAAGCACTGTGCCCTCAATCCTGTCCATCCTCCATTTAGCCACTAATGTGATTTTCCTCCAGCAGAAATTTGACCAGGTTATCATTCTGCCCATTACCTCCTGTTCCTATGGTAAATGTCAAAAAAATATGCTCTTTGGCATTCAAAGCCCTTCAAGACCTAATCCCTCCCTACCTTTCTAGCCTTCTTACACCTTACTCTCTGATACATCCTCTTTTATCCATGAATAAGATGCTCCATTTCTTGGCACTGGGCATTTCCTCAGCCCTGGAATCCTCTCCCTCTTCCACTCCACCTATTCATTTCTCTAGTTTCCTTTAAGTCCCAAGTCCTTTCCTTGCTCCTTTAATTCCAGTGCCTTCACTCCCATTAATTATTTCCTGTTAATCCTATGTAGCTTGCCTTGTATATATTTGTTAGTATGTTGTTTCCTGGGTTAGGTTGTAAGCTCCTTGGGGACAGGGATTATCTTTTGTCTTTTTTCATATCCCTTGTGCTTGGTAGTAGGTACTTAATTAATAAATGTGTATTGATTGAGATTCTGTGTTTCTTTTTTTAGATTTTTCCTTTCATTGAGCCTAAATATTTCTCTTTCTAAATTACAGTAATTAGCTGACATTTGCAAAACACCTTAAAAACTACCTCATTTCATCTTTACAACAATCCTGTGAAGCAGATGCTATTACTATACTAGGAGGGGTTATGTGCCTTGCCCAGCTAGTAAGTGTCAGAAGGAGGATTTGAAATGAGGGCTTCTGCTTCTAAGAACAGGACTTTACTTGCTAGAGTTCCTGAGTTTCCATTGCTCCTTCTTCCAGGGGAAACTGAAGGATCTAGAAAGGGAAAAGTGGAGTGTCACCAATTTTGTTCTTTGCTGCAGTTTCTCCTGAGTAAGCTTTGGATGACTTCCATGTGACTTAGGCCTTCATTGTGATAGTAGCAGTAGTGATGGCAACAGTAGTGATGTCTAGTATTGGGTCCATAATAGCTCCATTCATCTCTCACCTCTGTCTTCTCTCAAGCATCTTGTTTGTATTTTTTCAGCTATTATAGAACCTCCTTAAATTACCAATTCTACTTTGAGATCCCTCTTTTCACTTCTGAACACTGTCATCAGTGACCTTCTACAAAAGTTATTTTTCAATTGGGATTCTTTGCCCCTAGTAATCCAGGAAACACTAGCCCAACAAGCATAAGGACACATGATGGAAGCAAAGATATTAAAAATACAGACATTCCTGGTAAAGTATGACCTCAATATGATTCAGAGTTTATAGGTCACTCCTGATTATGAATCGCTTAACAGTGATCTCATTTTTAAAGTGATTTTGCTTTCCCCTCAAACCTTTCCTAGATTGCTAGGATGGTTACATGTTCACCACAGACCAAGCCTTTTCACCTTCTGTAAAAGTATAGGAAATACTTTGATTGCACTGCTAAAAAATCTAAGTAAAATGTAAAATAAACTAATGATTATTTATCTTTATTTTTATCTAAATTAAATGTGCATATAAACATGTACAAATAGTAAATATACATAGATCTAATAGCCTGGAAGTTCTATGAGGGCAGATCTTATATATATTTTTATCTACTCAAATGCCTATGTATACATAGGAACTAAATGTTCATTGAATTTCAATTTGTGGACTCACTCACTCATTCAACAAGTATTTTCATGTTTCTTAAGTGCCAGGGATGAGGTGATATGTGGGAAGAAGGACAACCTGGTAGTAAGGGGACCAAACACCTGATCAGAAATAGATTCTATTGGATCTGATGATAGCACTGGATATAGGATCGGGCTCCATTGCTCATTATTCACTTCCAGGGCAGAGAGGAGCAGCTAGACTTTTGAGAAAGCAGGGGCATCTCCTGGGTAAGAACCAGACCTCAGACAAGGAGAATAGGAACCAGACTTCACTGTATCACATCACTTTATTTATTATTTTATTATTATTATTATTGTTATATAAATATTTTATTTGTTTTCCAATTATATACAATGGTAGTTTCTATCATTTTTTAAGATTTTGAATTTTACAAATTTCCCCCCCTTCCATCCCTTCTCCCCCCCACAGAAAGCAATCTGATAATATTTTCATTGTTCCCATGCTATGCTTTGATCAAAATTGAATGTGTTGAGAGAAAACTTATCCTTGAGGAAGAAAAAAATATTAGAGATAGCAAAATTATGTTGCAGATAACACCACCTTTTTTAAAAAATTGAAGGTAGTAGTCTGATCTTTTTGCAAACTCCACAATTCTTTCTCTGGATTCAGATGGTATTCTCCATTGTAGATAGCCCAAAATTGTCCCTGATTGTTGCACTGATGGAACGAGCAAGTCCATCAAGGTTGATCATCACCCCCATGTTGCTGTTATGGTGTATAATGTTCTTCTGGTTCTGCTCATCTCACCCAACATCAATTCATGCAAGTCTTTCCAGGCTTCTCTGAAATCCCATCCCTCTTGATTTCTAATAGAACAATAGTGTTCCATAACATACATATACCACAATTTGTTCAGCCATTCCCCAATTGATGTACAATCCCTCAATTTCCAATTCTTTGCCGCCACAAACAAAGCTGCTATGAACATTTTTGAACAAGTATCACAGCACTTTAAAAGACCAGGCTAGACATTGCTCCCCCTAAGCCCAAAGGTGAGCAGAGTCTAACTCTTAAAATCACGTTCAAAGTCAAGAAATAGGCTGGAAAAAATGAACAAACAACAAAAAAGAACCTTACCATAAAGTCTATTAAGGTGATAAGAGTGAAGCTCAATATAAATTTAGATGACAATGATTTGAAAACATCTGCAAGCAAAGCCTCAAAGGGAGAAGTACAGATTGGACACAAGTCCAACAATTCTTAAAATAGCTAAAGAAAATTTTTTTTAAAAAAAAAGAGTAAAACTTTATTTTTAAAAATCAAATAAACCTTAGAAGAAAAATTAGGGGGAAAATGACAAATTAGTAAAAGAGGCACTGTAGAAGGAAATGGCAAACCATTCTAGTATCTTTACCAAGAAAATGCCAAAAAGGGTCATGAAGAGTTGGGCACAACTGGAAATAACTAACCAAAAACAAACAAAAAATAATGAATATCTTCTTAAAATCAGAATTGGTCAGGTAGAAGCTCATGATTCCACAAGACATCAAGCAACATTAATACAAAGTCTAAAGACTAAAAAAATAGAAGAAAATATGAAATATAGGGAAAAAACTGACCTGTAAAATGAATTGAAGAGAGATATTTTAAGAATTACTGGACTACCTAGAAACCACAATCAAAAGAAGACCTTAGACATCCTATTTCAAGAAATTTTAAAGGAAAACTGCCCAGATATATTAGAACCAAAGGGAAAAATAGGTATTAAAAGAATGCCTATTTCCTGAGATCTCAAAATGAAAACTCCCAGGAATATTACAGCCAAATTCTAGATATCAAGAATCAAGAAGAAAATACTACAAGCAGCCAGAAAGAAAGAATCCAAAAGCTGTAAAAAATGCTTCTATAAATCATCAAAAATAATTAACCTTTTTAAAAAAACATCAAATATATATTGCTTTGTAGTAACACTATTCAGACCAGAGCATTTCAATATGTTCTAGCAGCAAATTCATTTCTAAAGTATTTTTGCTTCAATAATAAGCCTCCAGGTCAAAGAATTGGTATTTCATCTCTAAAATATCTGGATAATGTAACTTGATGTATTTTTATTTCTTCTATCTCAATCATACAAGGGTTAATAATTAATTTTGTCAATCACAAGTCTTATTGTCACTTCAGAAAATAATTTTGTTATTCTGTGAATAGTTTTGAATCTAAAAGTAAGGATCTTTATGATAGTTTTCAAGAACTCCTTGTAAAGTTTTTGCGCAATTACCAGATTCAATTTTCATTCAGTTCAGTTCAGTAAGTAAAGTTTAGTAATTCCTATTGCTTTCAGGATATAATATAAATTCCCCCATGAGTCACAACCTTCCTTTAATTTCCACTACCAGACTTATAATGTTATGTGACTTTCTATCTCCATTTATACTCAAAAGTCCTACATGCCTTGAATGCACTCCTTCATACTGGGCTTTTAGAAATACCTATTTTCTTTAATAGTCAACTTGATAAAATGGAATATATATATATGTATATATATATATATATATATATATACATACATACACACACATATGTCAGCTTGATATAATGATATAACTGGCTCTGGAGACAAAAGGACTTGGTTTCAAATCCTCCTTTGAATACTTATTTTGTGAATATTTATCATATGCAAAGCACATACTGTCACAAACATTATTAAGCTTGGCACCAATCTAAGCACTGGTGATATAAGCATGTGCAGAAAGACAGTCTTTTCCCTCAGGGAGCTTATGTTCTAATAGAGACAACATATAAAAATGGGACCATAAAGGGGGAGGGAAGGGAAAAGAAAGGGA
Organism: Macrotis lagotis; assembly: GCF_037893015.1. NCBI lineage: Eukaryota > Metazoa > Chordata > Mammalia > Peramelemorphia > Peramelidae > Macrotis > Macrotis lagotis. The sequence continues at coordinate 300,634,400 of NC_133666.1, forward strand.
AGGTATCTGATATCATTATATGGAGGGGAGGGAAGGAAAGAACATTATAAAGAAAACATTATAAAGACTAACAAAATATGTACTGTTGAGGTTTATGTCAGGTCTCTTTTTAATGAGTGATCATTATAGCTACAAAGAGGGAAAACAGAAGGTTGTGGTCCATATATATTTTAAAACAATAATAATAATTTTAGAAGTCCCACAAATTAAGAAAAGATAAAAAGATGATTTTATATATATATATATATATATATATATATATATATATATATATATATATATATATATATATGATGTATATGATGTTCCAAACATGTTTAGCAATTTTTAAGCCAACAACAAGGACAATAAAATTAAAACTGCATCAACACTTTTGGGACACTTTTATTTCACAACTTTGACTAGGGGGAGAATTCTTATCTAAATAGAGTTGATTAAAAAAAATATTGTGGACAGTTCTGAATTCACCAAATAAAACAGCTTATATTGAACCAAAAAATGTAGCTAGAAGTAAGGAAACAATTGGAGAATTCATAGCAAATTTACCTGACAAATATCAAATATACAAGATATGTAAGGAATTAACCTAATAAGTCTTCGATACTTTTTAGAGAAATCGGGCTCTTAATCTATTACTTTATCTGATTATTCAGAATTTGTACCTTGACATTCCCAGAATTCATATTCCCTACTTTTCAATCATTTTGATAGCATTTATTTTCAAGAGCTTCTAAATTAAATATTAATAGTTGATTCCAACAAACCAGCCATCAGTGGTTTCAACTTATATTAAAAAACATTACAAAAAAATCTGTGAGACTAATTCTACAAAGAATTTTTATTACAAATTTTATATTCACTTACAAAAATAAGCATACAAAACAAGGAATAAAATCTTCCAAAAACTCTTAGTATTTAAGGTGGAACCAATAAATTCCATCAATCAAAAAGCATTTATTAAGTATCTGGTATGTGCTCTGCAGACACTGAGAATATAAATACAAACAATGAAGTCATCTTTACTTTCAAGACACATCAGACAAAAAAATAAACAAGATGTTCTTGCATAGCATCACATCAGAGATAACTGATATGCACTAGGTAGAGCTGGGTCTAGGATCAGGAAGACCTGAGTTCAAATTTCTACTTCATATTGGCATGACCCTGGGCAAGTAATTTAACCTGTGTGCCTCAGTTTTCTCAATGGAAAAGACACCTACTTTCTAGGATTGTTGTTTATTAAAAGGACTAAGCACCTACTAGGCTTACTCCCTTTCCCCTTTCCCTTCCAGGTATCTTAGCTTCTATTGCTTCTAAATTTATTTTTTTAAATATAGATGTAGTCAATATATACAGTTACAATTTTTCTGATCTCATTGCATCATTTGTATAGATATTTCTATATTTCCTGGTATGTATCATGTTTATAGTTTTTTATACTACTGCAATAAACTAATAGATTAACATCATAATTTTATTTACCCATCTCCACTTGTTGGATTGTTTTCCTAATTTTTTGTGATTATAAGAACCAGGTATATTGTATACAAATGAGTCTTTTTCTCTTTGTAATCAAACTGGAATACCTGGATCCAAAGGTGTTATTAGTTTTAGGACTTAATTTTGTTTTTCAAAATGTATGTTTGTACCAGGCTAGTCATCATTGTATTAGTATGCCTATTTTCCCACCGTCCTAAACACACTAGATTTGATAATTTTTTGCTAATTTTCTCCATTCAAATGAGTAGAAATTGGCATCTTAAATTTTTCTTGGCTTCAATTTCTCTATTAAAGATTTGCATATCTTTTCAGGTTTGTATTTTCTCATTCACGAATAGACTACCCTTCCCTTTGGCCATTTTCCCAACAGGCAGAATGAATTGTCAGTTTTATGGATAAGTATCATCTCCTTACAGATTCTAAATGTAAATACCTGCATCTAATATATTTACTGCTACTATTATTTCTAACCTATTTCTTTTCATTTCAGAGACTGGTTTTTTGTGTGCTAAATTTTTGGGGGGATAGTAAAAGCATAAAATTTTTCTCCAATTTCTATTTGTTTGATAAAAATGTTCTTACTCAGATTTTATACTGAGATTCCCTGTTCTAATTTGTGTGTGTGTGAATTTTGTGAGGTATAGTTTCAAAACTATTTTTCTAGTTATATGACTACTCAATTTTCTTAGTTTTTAAGTGATTTAATTTAACCAATCCCAAGTGTTTTAAAAAAAAAATTATTTAAAAAAAACACCTTTTATTCAGATTGGCTTCCATCTCCAGGTTCCCTAGCTTAGTTTCATTAATCTATTTTCTCTATTCTTTTCCCATTACCAACAGTTTTTAAAACAAATTTAAATTTTATTTATTTATTTTGAATCGTGCAATTTTTCCCCTAATCTCACTTCCTTCCTCCCCCCCCCCAGAAGGCAGTCTGTTAGTCTTTACATTGTTTCCATAGTATACATTGATCTACATTGAATGTGATTACCCTAAGGAAAAAAAAATAAAGTATAAGAGAGAGAGCAAAATTACATAATAAGATAAGGGTTTTTTAAAATTAAAGGTAATAGTCTTTAGTTTTTGTTCAAACCCCACTATTCCTTCTCTGTATACAAAAGGTATTCTCCATCACAGATACTCCAAAATTGTGCCTGATTGTACACTGATGGAATGAGCAAGTCCATTAAGGTTGATCTTCACTCCCATGTTGCTGTTAGAGTATACAGTGTTTTTCTGGTTCTGCTCATCTCGGTCAGCATCAGTTCATCCAAATCATTCCAGGCTCCCCTGAATTCTCATCCCTCCTGGTTTCTAAAAGAACAAGTGTTCCATAACATACACATAACACAATTTGTTCAGCCATTCCCCAATTGATGGACATTCACTCATTTTCCAATTCTTTGCCACCCCAGAGCTACTATGAATATTCTTGTACAAGTGATGTTTTTACACTTTTTCATGATCTCTTCAGGGTATAGACCCAGTAGTGGCATTGCTGGATCAAAGGATATGCACATTTTTGTTATCCTTTGGGCGTAATTCCAAATTGCTCTCCAGAAAGGTTGGATGAGTTCACAGCTCCACCAACAATGCATTAGTGTTACAGATTTCCCACATCCCTTCCAACACTGATCATTGTCCTTTCTGGTCATATAGGTCAGTCTGAGAGGAGCAAGGTGGTACCTCAGAGATGCTTTAATTTACATTTCTCTAATAAATAGTGATTTTGAGCAATTTTTCATGTGACTATGGATCACTTTGATTTCCTCATCTGTAAATTGCCTTTGCATATCCTTTGATCATTTGTAAATTGGAGAGTGGCTTGTTTTTTAAAAAACTTGACTCAGGGGCGGCTAGGTGACTTAGTGGATAAAGCACAGGCCTTGGAGTCAGGAGTACCTGGGTTCAAATCCGGTTTCGGACACTTAATAATTACCTAGCTGTGTGGCCTTGGGCAAGCCACTTAACCCCATCTGCCTTACAAAAATCTAAAAAAAAAAAAAACAATTTTACTCAGTTCTCTGTATACTTTAGAAATGAGTCCTTTGTCAGAAATACTAGTTGTAAAAATTGTTTCCCAATTTACCACATTTCTTTTGATCTTGGTTACAGGGGTATTGTTTGTGCAAAAGTTTTTGTAATTTAACATAATTGAAATTATCTACTTTGTTTTTAATTGTGTTCTTGTCTTCTTTGGTCATAAACTACTTCCCTTTCTATAGATCTATTCCTTGATCTCCTAGCTTGTTTTTTTTATCTAGATCCTATATCCATTTTGATCTTATCTTGGTATAGGGTGTAAGGTGTTGGTCTAATCCAAGTTTCTGCCATACTAACTTCCAATTTTCCCAACAGTTTTTGTCACAGAGATTTTTTTAATCCCAAAAGCTGGATTCTTTGGGTTTATCAACAACAGATTACTATAATCCTTTCCTGCTATTGCACCTAGTCTATTCACTGATCCACAACTCTATTTCTTTACCAGTACCAGAAAGTTTTGATGACTGATGCTTTATAATATAATTTTAGATCTGGTAGGGCTAAGCCACCTTCTTTTGTGCTTTTTTTCATTAAATCCCTGGAAATTCTCATCTTTTTTTTTTCTCCATATTAATTTACTTACTTTTTTCTAACTCATTAATTTTTTGGAATTTTGATTGGTAGGGCACTAAATAAGTTGTTTAATTTAGGTAGGATTGTCATTTTTATTATATTAGCTCAGCCTACCCATGAGCAGTTATTTTCCCAGTTATTTAAATCTAATTTTATTTGTATGAGAAATATTTTGTAATTGTTTTCAAAAAGTTTCTGAGTCTGCTTTGGCAGGTAGACTCCCAAGTATTTTATATTGTCTGATGTACTTTGAATGGGATTTCTCTTTTTAGCTCTTTCTGCTGCATTTTTCTAGTCATATATATATATATATATATATATATATAGAGAGAGAGAGAGAGAGAGAGAGAGAGAGAGAGAGAGAGAGAGAAATGTTGAGGATTTATGAGGGTTTATTTTATATCCTGCAACTTTGCTAAAGTTAGTAATTATTTCTAGTAGATTTTAGATGATTTTGGGGGATTCTCTAGGTATACCATCATGTCTTCTGCAAAGAGTGAGAGTTTTGTCTCTTCCTTCCCAATTCTAATTCCTTCCATTTCTTTTTCTTCTCTTGTTGTTGAAGCTAACATTTCTAATACAATATTGAATAGTAGTGGTGATAATGGGCATCCTTGTTTCACTCCTGGTCTTATTGGGACTGCCTCTAGCCTGTCCCCATTGCATATAATGCTTATTTGATGGTTTCAGATAGATACTGCTTATTATTATTATAAGGAACAATCCATTTATTCCTATGCTTTCTAGTGTTTTTAGTAGGAATGGGTGCTGTATTTTGTCAAAAGTTTTTTCAACATCTGTTAATATAATCATATGATTTCTGATATGCTTATTGTTGATATAATTAATTATAGTAACAGTTTCCTAATATTGAACCAACCCTGCATTCATGAGATAAATGCTACTTTGTCAAAATGTATTATCCTAGGGGCTGCTAGGTGGCGCAGTGGATAAAGCACCGGCCCTGGAGTCAGGAGTACCTGGGTTCAAATCCAGTCTCAAACACTTAATAATTACCTAGCTGTGTGAGCTGTGTGGCCTTGGGCAAGCCACTTAACTCCATTTGCCTTGCAAAAAACCCCTAAAAAAACAAAAAAAAAATATTATCCTAGTGATAACTTGTAATCATTTTTTTTTAGGTTTTTGCAAGGCAAAGGGGGTTAAATGGCTTGCCCAAGGCCACACAGCTCACACAGCTAGGTAATTATTAAGTATTTGAGATCGGATTTGAACCCAGGTACTCCTGATTCCAGGGCCGGTGCTTTATCCACTGCGCCACCTAGCCGCCCCAACTTGTAATCATTTTACTAAGATTTTATTGAAGATTTTTGCATCTATATTCATCAGGGAGAGAGGTCTATAATTTTCCTTCTCTGTTTTAACTCTTCCTAGTTTAGGTATCAGCACCATATTGGTTTCATAGAAAGAGTTAGGCAGAGTTCCATCTTCAACTATTTTTCCAAAGAGTTTATATAGAATTGAAACCAACTGTTCCTTAAATGTTTGGTAGAATTCACTTGTGAATCCAACAGGCCCTGGAGATTTTTTCTTAGGGAGTTCAATGATAGCTTGTTAAATTTCTTTTTCTGAGATAGGATTATTTAAGTATTTAATCTCCTCTTCATTTAACCTGGGCAACTTATATTTTTGTAAATACTCATCTATTTCACTTAGGTTATCAAATTTATTGGCATAGAGTTGGGCAAAATAATTCCAAATTATTACTTTAATTTCCTCCTCATTGGTAGTGAGTTCACCTTTTTCATTTATGATACTAGCAATTTGGTTTTCTTCTTTTTTAATCAAATTAACCCGAGGTTTATCACTTTTATTGTTTTTTTATAAAAACCAACTCTTGTTTTATTAGTTCAATAGTTTTCTTCCTTTCGATTATATTAATTTCTCCTTTAATTTTTAGAATTTCTAATTTGATATTTAATGGGGGGGTTAATTTGTTCTTTCTTTAATTTTTTAGTTGCATGTTTAGTTCATTGATTACCTCTTTCTCTAATTTATTCATATAAGCATTTAAAGATATAATATATCCCTTGACAGCTGCCTTGGCTATAACCCATAAGTTTTGGTTTGTTGTTTCATTATTGTCATTATCTAGGATGAAATAATTTTCTATAATTTGTTGTTTGATCCACTCATTCTTTAGAATGAAGCTAGTTTCTAATTGGTTTTGGGTCTATTTCTCCCTGGCCCAATACTGTGTGTGATTTTTATTGCGTTATGATCTGAGAAAGATGTATTCACTATTTCTGTCTTCCTGCAATTGATCATTAGATTTTTATGTCCTATTACATGGTCAATTTTTGTGTAAGTACCATGTATTGCAGAAAAAAGTATATTTATTTCTATCCCCATTCAGTTTCCTCCACAGGTCTATCATGTCTAGGTTTTCTAATAATCTATTTACCTCTTTAACTTCCTTCTTGTTTATTTTATGGTTAGATTTATCAAAATCTGAGAGTGGGAGATTGAGGTCTTCCACCAGTAGAGTTTTGCTGTCTAAGTCTTCCCGTAACTCCTTCAACTTCTCTAGAATTTGTATGCTATACCATTGGGTGCATATATATTTACTATTGAATTACTTTATTATCTATGGTACCTTTTGGGAAGATATAGTTTCCTTCCTTATCTCTTTTAACAAGATCTATTTTTGCAGCTGCTTTATCTGAGATAAGGATTGCCACCCTGCTTTTTTTCACTTCAGCTGAAGCAAAATAGATTTTGCTCCAACCTTTTACCTTTACTTTATATGTATCTCTCTGTTTCAAATGAGTTTCTTCTAAGCAGCATATTATAGGATTCTGGTTTTTAATTCACTCTGGTATTCACTTACATTTTAAGGAGGAGTTCATCCCATTCACATTCAAAGTTATAATTATTAGCTCTTTATTGCCTTCCATGCTATCTTCCCTCTGTAGTTTCCCCCCTTTTTTTCACTTTATCCATATTCCCCAGTATTTTGTTTCTGAATACCACCACTTTCAGTGTGTTTGTCCCCCTATATCCAATCGCCCCTCCCTTTTCTTTCCCTTTTTCCCTATGCCCCTTCTTCCTTTTGTTAGTTCCTCTTTTCCTCCCCCTCCCCTTTTCCCCTTTCCCCTTTTTAAATACTTGAAAGGTAAGATAAGTTTCTTAACTGAGTGTATGTATGTATGTTAACTTTAAGCCATATCTGCTGTAAGATTCAGGGAGTTCTCACAATGTCTGCCTTCTCTCCACCATCTTGGCCAGAAGTCTCCAACAGTTTTAATAAATACTGCTTTGCCTAGTGTTAAAACTCACAAGGTTGTCTTCTTTTCAAATGTTAGTCTTTTCAGTTTTCTCATGTGAATTTTGTCATTACTTTATTCTATGAAGGAACCCATTATTTTGTTTTATATTGTGGTAAGTCATTATTATCTTAGGAAGTATTTACAAGGAACTATTTGAATAAGGAATATAGTCAAAGAAAATCTTTTGAACAAAAAATACCATTTTGATAAGTTATGAAGATATTGTCTTTATGTGAATACTTCTATAAAATGTTATTAAAAATTAAATTAAATTTTAAAAATTCACTTATTCCTATATAACTTGCTTGGTTTAGCTAGATCGTTGATCCAAATACCCAGAGATAGAAAGGAACTTACAGATATGCTATATTCAAATACAGTTAGAGCCAACATATGGGATTGTAAAGCACTTTGAATATGACTATTAAGGAACTAACAATACATTTTTTTGAGTTCTACATTTCCAAATTCCTCAATTTGTTTTTGTTTGCAAATACATCAAACCCTTAATATGTGTTTTGTGCAAACAAAAAAGATTATGTATCTTGTGTACAGAGTAGGAGTAAGCTTTCATTATAACAATTTTACATCACCTTAGACATTTTTATAATTTTCCAAGCACACTGAAATAGGATTCTGTTTTTTGTAAGCAGTCTTCAAGAGAGAGATAATAAACTTGTCGAGGTAATAAAAGAGAAGAATAGAATATCGCAAAAAAATCATAAAGATCTTGAAGGAAAGAACAGAAATTATCATCTAATGACTTAAACATTTACTAGTCTTAAAACAGGTAGGTTAGACTTTATGATACACCTCCAATTCTATTATTATGATACAGTATGAAGTTAAGGTACAAAACAATTCAATTTTAAGAATTTTATTTTAAGGAGGCAGAATGATTTATGATAATTACTATGAAATAATAAAAAAATCCATTTTAGTCCATTTGTGAATATGTTTTAAAAATCTCAATTTCTGTTGGTTAGAAAATTTTTTGTCTCTTCAGTTTTCCGTGATTCTATTAGAGATGATTTGCCACAAGTATCCTCAACTAGTTCTCTCAGACGGGACAAATGGTACAAAGCCCTTTTTGAAAAAAAAAATATATATATATAATAAGTAGAACACAGTGAATATTCAGTACATAGAGGATATTCTTATATAAAAAGAAATAACTAGATAATAAGTTTGATTACTCTATTTTGAACATATTCCCCTCAAATGAATTTCTTGTTTGTTTTTAAACTTAATTCTTTAAAAATGCATTTGAACCCTATTTGGGACTAATAAATAATTTATTTTATTTTCTATAAATGTTGTGAATGATTCCAAGGACATAAACATATGTTATATATATGATAAGTGTTATTATCTGCTGTTTAAGAAGTATACTTTTATATAACTTCAACAAATAAAATTCTTTGGTGTGAGACAAAATATTGTAATTCCATGTCCTTAGTTTCTGCCTCTTTAGTAAAAGAAATGAAATAATGAGTCCCTTCTCTACTAAGCAAGAATATACCGAAGATATTTTTAAAAATAAAAAAATACTGTGTACTCCTCAAAAGAAAGATAATATAGAAAAATAATAAAACTTATGTGGATATTCTTATCGAACTTCTAATTTCCTGGGCTTCCATTTTTTAAATTAATGAATGGTAGCATGCATTCAATTATATGAAAATATATCATACTTTCTAAGGCATATCTATGATACTTACCTAATGTGTAGAAATCCTAGGTCTCTAGGACATTCTCCCAATGAGAGTGACTTCAGAACTTGATTTAAAAACTTCTCCTTCCCAAACCTTCCATCTTCTTCACTGATTTCAATATTTATACTGAATACTCTAGATTGACAGTTCATTACCTCTCACCACTCACGGTCTCCATCTCCACTATATTTCATCTGCCCCTAATGGTAATGCATTAAATCTCAATATCACCCCAAACCACTCCACCTATTTTCTACTTTGCTTTCATAAAATTCTATCTTATCATATAGTCATTTTTCTCCTCCCAAACTTCATTGATAGTTCCAAATAATTTTGGTTTGAGCACTCAAAGGAATAGTGAATAAAAATAGGACAACCAATTATCCTTTCCAGAAGTGATGATAGGATTGTTTTGATAAGATGTCTAAATAAAATGGGTTAGGTGAGTTTGTACTCATTCACTCACCAATAATAATATTTCAGTCTTAGGGAGAATAAATGACAATTGACATTGAGGGATAAACTGCCAAAAAAAAAGCAAATTATAAAAAATAAACAGGCAAAAACTTAAAAATCATAGTTGTTGGGAATTATTTTGCACAGGGACAAGTTGCTTGAAACACCTCAATATCTACTGAAGATTATCATCCTATTATAGCACAGCATAATAAGTGATATTAATAATGATGACCAGAATCATTAAGAAAATGATCTATTATTTTATAAGTAATATTACCTATATGGTAAAAACTTGTGAAATACAATGTTTTAAATTTTTCTTTTTTAAATAAGTCATTAGAATTTTTTAAAGTTATTTCAGTATTTATATAGAGAGAGCTCAGTTTAGTGGATAGAACACTGACCTCAAAGTTAGAATCACTCTGCCCCTAGGCATAACTTCTTAGTTTCTTAAAACTATAAATTGCAGAGAAGGTATCAAACTACATGATAGAGGGAATTCTAGAGTTCCCTACATCAGTTAAATCCCATATTTGTTCACTATCCTCTATCCTACTTAAATCCTTAAATATAATTACTTATTTCAATAATTAGAATTTTGTCATTATTTAAAAAGTTATCAGATTATAATCTGTGCGTAAAGTCTCTCTGGGAAAAACAAAACAAAACAATGAATCTTAAAAGTTGAAAAATGCCAATGGAATCCTTAAAATGTTTCAAACCTTCTCCAAGGTTATCATAACAAGTGCTTTTCTTCCTTATTCCTTAACTTTCTAACATCCATTGGGAGAAAATGTCTGTGATTTAGTGAGAAACAGAATGAAACTAAAAAAAAAAAAAAGATTGCCTTGCATGATGTAGAACTGTAATCCCCACTACTGAGGGATGCTGAGGCTGTCCCTAATTCTGGGCTCTAAGTTGAGCTAAAACTCATTAGGTGCCTGTAAAAAGTCAAACATCAATATGATGAGCGCCTGAGAGCAGGGATCCCCAGGCTGTGGAGGAAAAGGAAGATTGGTCTCCTTTAGAAACTGAAAAGTAGTGGATTAAATCCATAAGGAACCACCATTTCACTTCTAGATTGAGTGAAATAGGAAAACTCAGTTTTTCTTCACTGTTCTCCCCATCCAATTCCTTATTTCTACTCAGTGTCTACTTTAGTTCAGCCTTTCGACACATCTCCTTTAAACTATTTCAATGGCTTTCTAATTGGTCTTCCTGATTAAATCCCTTTTCAATCCAATCCAGCCTCCAGAAATGACAAAAGGATTTTCTTTATGCATGTTAAAAAAAAAATTCTACACTCCAATTCAATAAACTCCAAGGCTCTCTAACCATTAGGGGAAAATAAAAGCTCCCTCATTTAGTTTTTAAAGGTCTTCACAATCTGGCTCCAAACTAACTTTCCAGCCTTGTTGTATATTACCCCGCTTTCCACACTATGTTTCAGTCAAATTGATCTGGCTGTTCCTCATACATGTCACTCCATCTCCCATCTCTGTACCTTTGCACTGAATATTTCTAATGTCTGAATGGGAGACCTTCCCCTCCTCCCACAGCATTCTTTCCTTCCAATTGCTTGTGTCTTCTCTTCTGAATTTGTATTGATGTATTTGTATTTATATGTACTATGTAGATGCTTTTATATATATATATATGTATGTATGTATGTTGTCTCTCCCATTAAAACATAGACTCTTTCAAAATAGGGATTGTTCTATTCACTGTATTAGTATTGCTGCCTTTGATATAGTCGGTACTTCATAAATATTTGGTGATTTATTGATAGCTCTCTAAGACTATGAATTAGAAGACTTGCTTCATTAAAAGAGAAAATTTCCATATAGATGAAATTATAAATCTGTATCCAAAAAAATCACTAAACCAAGAAGTCATCCTGGTTTTTAAAATCATTAAATGCTATTGATGTTAATACTCAATAATTTGTGAACAGAAAAGGACCATATATATACATTAGTGTCTAGGGACAATTTAGAAAAAGAGCTGTGTGCTTGCCCTGAAAATCTCAACAGGTTCATTTCTAGAGTTTGCATTTGTATTTTCCTTTACTATGCATATCAAATAGTATTTGAAAAATCCAATCTGCTAGCTGAACACAATGAGAAAAAAAATTGTTAGTGTTCAATTAATTCTTCTTGGCAAAATCCCTTTGCTGTCCACAAAAAACCTAAAAACTACATGGATAGTTTGTGCATTTGACTCAAGACAGTTAATGGACAAAAACCAACACCTAATCAAGGTTTGATATAATTAATGTAATGGCACAACAAATGATCAGGACAGAATTCCATCACCCCCTAAGGAAAGGGTTGTGGCAACCCTTTTGGTTCAGTATATGTATATTTGGGATGAATAGGTTGTAAAGACTTAGGGTTTGTTCACTTTTATGTGAACATAAGCTTAAGTACCTTAGACTAAAAGTATCGTCTTTGAAATTTGATCATCTAGGAGCAGCTAGGTGGTGCAGTGCATAGAGCACTAGCCCTGGAGTCAGGAGGTGAGTTCAAATCCGAACTCAGACACTTAATAATTACCAAGCTGTGAGACCTTGGGCAAGCCACTTTAACCCCACTGACTTGCAAAAGTTCCCCCCTCCCAAAAAAAAAAACTGTCTGAAATTTGATTAGCTAGTTCATTTGACTAAGAATTGGGATACTCTAAGAATTCTATATCTCTGTGATCCAGAATTTCCTTTTTAGACAAACTTAGCCCTTAGCAGTATCAGCGATCTAGTATAATATCTAAGAGTGGTTCCAAAAGGGCTCAATCAGCTAATTATGGACCAATTTAAATCCTAAGACTCAAAAGTACAATATATTCAATGAATCGGTCTTGTCCCTTCTTGTGAACTGTCAATATATTTGGCAAATTATTTTGATAAGTGGAATACAAAGTGAAACTTTGGGGGAAAAGTAATTTAAACTTTCCTATTCCCATTTCTAATACTGCTATGGTGTGAAAATGATCTAAATAGTCTACAATGCCCTCCCTGTAATTCAAGGCTTCTTAACCTGGGTCCATGAACTTGTTTTAAAAAATGATTTTTTATTTATTTCAAACACTATTATATATTATTAGCTTTTGCATTTAAAACATCATTTAGAAAAGAGGTCTATAGGCTTCAGCACACAGTCAATGGGATTCATGATTTAAAAAAAGGCTAAAAATTTCTGTCGTAACATTTATGCTTGGAAAAACACTGCAAAAATAGAACTCAAATTTGTAAGCAGAATGAAACCTCATCCTAGACCATAAAATAAGGTTCTTTGCCTTAATATATCCTTGAAAACTATCATTATGATGTTTCTGAAATCCACTAAGTATAGAGTATTATACCAAATACTGTGGTGCAAAAAAATGTCAGACATGGGGCAGCTAGGTGGCGCAGTGGATAGAGCACCAGCCCTGGAGTCGGGAGTACCTGAGTTCAAATTCAGCCTCAGACACATAAAAATTACCTACCTGTGTGGACTTGGGCAAGACACTTAACCCCATTGCCTTGCAAAAAAAAAAATGTCAGACATGGTTCCTTGTCTTTATTACATGCATCTCAGAGCCATCTTTGACTTTTCCTCGTATCATACTATCCTTTACTCAAGTTCTTTTGCCAAAATGCATTGGTTCTCTCTGAACAAGATTTCTCACAAGAATTTCACTATTCTATTTACATTACTACCAGCCTAGTTCAGACTATGATGGGCTACTAATTCTTTTCTCTGCCTACAGTCTTATCCTTCTCTAATACATCCTTCACAAAGCTGCAAAATGACCTTCTTCGTATATAGCAGGAATTTCATAAAAATATGACTCACTGAATTTGTTAAGGATTATCCTATTTCATTCCCTTGTTCCATACTGCTTCTAAGATGAAATACAGACACCTAAGTCTAATATTTAAAGCCCATCACAATCTTTCCAGCCATTATCATTGCTTCCCATTCATATACATTATGTTCCAGCCAAAACAGATTTTGAGCTGTTCCTAGACTCAATATATGATTCAAACATTCATTCATAGAAGTCATGTGGGGAACCTAAAATGCAATCTCATCTTTACATTTTAGAATCTTTATCTCCCTTCAAGCTTCAGCTCAGCTGAGCACTGATCTTGAAGTCAGGAGGATTGAGTTTGAATCCATCCTCAGGCACTTGACACTTACTAGCTGTGTGGCACTTGGGAAAGTCACTTAACCCTGATTGCCTGGCATCTAGGACCATCTCCAGGTGTACTGATTCATATCTGTCATCTGGAGGAGAAAGTGAGGATGGTGACCTAGCACAGCACCCCCCTCACTCAAATCCAATTCATGTCCTTGTCATAGTATCACCTCCCTAATGTCATGGTCTTCTTTGAGAACAAAAGACAAACATCAAGTGTTCTGCCTCTTCTCAAATTTCCCTGGAGAACTTAAGTCTGGATCTACCTATTACATTCTACATCTTATATTTTTCTATGTGCATGCCCAATCTTCATCCTTCTCAGTAAAATATAAGGTTCTTAAAGTAAGTGACTATCTTCAAAAAAAAACTTTTCTATATTTGGTAGAAAGGACAGAAAAGTGTCTTAACAAATATTTGCTGAATTAGGAGGAATATATATATATATATATATATATATATATATATATATATACATATGTGTGTGTGTGTATAATGCATAAATTACAGCTAGGTCCCAATTAGTACAAAAAGTGAATTTTATGAAGTGGTCTCATTATTCAACTTTTTAATATTATGTGTATATATATATATATATATATATATATATATATATATATATATATGTATGTATGTATGTAAATTGTCCTTACATATACAAAAATGCCATCGGAAAAAAATCTGTTTAGGGGAGGCTAGGTTGCACAGTGGATAGAGCACCAGCCTTGGAGTCAGGAGTATCTGAGTTCAAATGTGACCTCAGACACCTAATAATTATCTAGCCATGTGGCCTTGGGCAAGCCACTTAACCCCAATGCCTTGAAAAAATCTAAAAAAATAAATAAGAAAATAAGAAAACAATCCATATAATAGAATTTGAAATGATAGATTTAAAAGATTTTTCATGGAGAAATGTGCCCCAAGAATTATTAATAGTTTGTCCCTAAAGTAAACTCCATTAAATTATTAATTAGACATGAGTATCCAAACAGATTTAAATAAACAAGACAGGTTTCTTGAAAATGTTCAACAATGTTACATTTAGAAACTTCTAATGTCTTTTTAGGCAAAGGAATAGCTGAAGTTAACTGCCAATATTCTCATTAAATATTTTAATGAACATTTATATTCATAATTAAGAATATACTTACTTTTGAAGAGATTTAGCAATAGGAATTATATCTTCCTTTATAGAACCTTCATCCTCTGGAAACTTAATAAAAATAGTACAGGTTAAGTAGTAAAATATATAATATATAAATACTATACACATGTATACATATGTAAATATATAAGTATCCATATATATATATTTACATATAAACATGGTAAAAATTACAATGGGTATAAACTAAAAAATGTGGCATATAAAATTTTGAGCAAACAGAACCTTCCAAAACATCTTCTGATATTTTGAAATTATATCCACAAATGAAGTTCAAGAAAAAGAATGTTTTTAGCTTATTCATCTTTTAATGATCTTTAGACATTTCAATGAATATTTGTGTTCAATCTGATTACACTTACAGATTCATAATTTTATAATACAGCTGTATAATTACCAATCTAAGCAAAATTATTCTATTAGAATTAATAGTTATAAGGGGCGGCTAGGTGGCATTAGGGGCGGCTAGGTGGCGTAGTGGATAAAGCACCGGCCTTGGAGTCAGGAGTACCTGGGTTCAAATCCGGTCTCAGACACTTAATAATTACCTAGCTGGGTGGCCTTGTGTAAGCCACTTAACCCCATTTGCCTTGAAAAAACCTAAAAAAAAAAAAAAAGAATTAATAGTTATAAATAAAGAAAATGTGTTTCAAAGTAAATAAACTATACAATTTGAATTCTTTATTGATCCAAATATTGTCCATAATTGGACAGCTTGTTCATAAAACTATAATCTTGGACAAGAGACCTAAGTCATATGATCAAAGGAAGTGAATACTTATTTTTTTCAAATTTTCCCAATTTTTTGAGAATGTCAAATATGGAATAATTACTGCTGAATTCACAAGTTGAGAAGTTAAAGAACAATGGAGGGAAAAGCCTCACAAAACAATTCAAGAAACTAAAATTTTAACTCTTAAACTCTTACTCTTCAACCTCACAATCAAGTGCGGGGACAGAACTAGTTTGATCAGTCTCCCAGGCTTGTTTTCATATCCTAACTGTACAGAGTCTGCTAAATTTCCCAATGTCAAAGATTCATTTTAAGTTCCCTTTTTCCCAGTCCACAAGAGCTTAAAAATATTGATGATGCTCAAACCATGGGAGAGTGGGCTGGAGAGGGGAGAGGTGAAGAAGCTAAAGCATTGTAGAGCTAGCTAGACATGAAGGGATTTTTCATGTGAAAGGGAAATGAGACCAGAAACCAAGGATCAGAACTTTACCCTGGGCAAGGATCCAATCTGGTCCCATGCCCCAACACCTGAGGAAGCTGAGGACACCTCCTTCAGATTCAGAAGTCTGCATGGGAGAAAGTACATCAGAGAAATAAATAAGAAAAGTAAAAGAGGAAGAAAGAGTATTTGAGATAATCTATTCTGAATAGGAAGAAAAAGGCTAAGGGACAAAAAGTCCAAGAGAAAAAGATGGGACTAAGTATAGCTCCAGAACAGATAAAACAACAGTGAGATTCAAAGACAAGAAAAATTATTAAAAACAAGCAAACAGGGGTGGCTAGGGCACAGTGGATAAAGCACTGGCCCTGGAGTCAGGAGTACCTAAGTTCAAATCCCATCTCAGACACTTAATAATTACCTAGCTGTGTGGCCTTGGGCAAGCCACTTAACCCCATTTGCCTTGCAAAAACCTAAAAAAACAAAAACAAAAAACAAAAAACAAGCAAACAAAAAAGACCATAAACACTGAACAAGTATTAAAGAAAGCATCAAATAAAAACAAACCAAATATGCAAAATAAAACAAATTCTACAGATTTCTCAGGGATCACAGAATAAGCAAGAAACTCCAGAACTGTTCAAAAGAGAAATCAAATATTTAAACAAAGGTATTAGAGTAGTAATTAGATAGTAGAACAAAGTTCTCAATTCAGAATTACAACAATACAAACAGGAAAGCAGAGAACCTAAAGTAATAATGGAGAAAGAATATTCTCTAAGTTGTGGAAGCTATGAAAAATAAATGACATATTAAGAACTTTTCCACAAAAGTGGAAAGTAAACAATAACTTTGATCAAACTAATTCTGTATAAATCAAAGTGACTGACCTTAACAAACGGTTAAAGAGAAGTGACTTTAAGACACACAGACTTTCCAAAAACATAAAAAGAATTGAATACCATAAATACAGGACCAATTTGAGAAAACCATCCATAACTATTAAATATAGATTTCAAAATACCAATGGATCAAAATAGTATCTACAGATTATCAACAGAGAAAAACCCACACTTGAAGCTCCAAGTCATGTAATTAGTTATATTTAAGAATTTCAATTCTAAAAAGCAAAATTTATAAACAGCCAGGAAAAGGGTCTTTAGTTATTTGAAATAATTTGGAAGGATTCTGTAGCCAGAAGATATCAGAAGAATAAAATAGGATATTCCAAATACCAAAGGAGAAGAAGAATTGCCAAAAAGAAAAACAAGGCGGGCGGAGTAGGATAGAGTAAGGGACATTTTAAGCAAATGCCCAGAAGACAACAGAAGGGAGACAAGAAAGTAGGACAGCTTTAAAAGCTATATGTTGAATTTATTAAATAACTGAAGGAAAAGCAAGCTGTACATAAATGTCATGTTTTCCTGTAAAAAAATCATAGTAATTCGAGTTGCAATCCTAAATAAAATATTCTCCAAAGCTAAGCCTAATCATCACCAAAAAAAAAATGAATCTTCAACAAAATTGATTTGTTGTTACTCAATTGTTTCAGTTGTGTCTGACTCTTTGTAATCCCATCTGGAATTTTCTTGACCAAAATATTGGATGATTTTCCATTTCCTTCTCCAGTTCCTTTTACAGATGAGGAACTGAGGCAAATAAGGTTAAGTGATAGCAAGTGGAATAAGAAATACAATAGATACATTTCTCAAAAATAAAAATAGACATTTGACTTGCATACAGGACAGCTAGTAAGAGATACGCACAGGGACCTAGACAAAGAGAAAGGGAAACAACAGATATAATGAGAGAGAGAGAGAGAGAAACAAGAAACATAAATGTAAATAAGATAAGCAATTAAATAAATTGTCTTGTTTATGGGCAATTATTATCCCCAAAATGAAAAAAAAGTTTGTTAAGAGGTTACAAAAAATCAAGAGACAAAATGAATGTATATGTCTAAAGATTTAAAAGAATCTTAAATATCCCAAGGGAAAGATTAAGAGCAGTGGACAAACTTCATGCTCCCCTACAAGTTAACTGATAGTTTCTCAAAAAGTGTATGGGGGTTGGGGGCTTTTCTAAGTAGAGTAAAACTTATGAAGAAAAAGATCAGAAAGCGGGGTTAGAGAATAAATCTCATGCGAGAAGAGAAAATAAAACTTCAATGTTCCCAAGGCAATGGCTAGTGGGAGGAAAATTGTTTTTCTGTGATAAGAGTGAAGGGTTTTATAATGAATTTTACACAGGAAGAATAGCCACAACATAAAACTATTTTCTGTAAGGGTTGTATTACTTAGGAAAAGGTATTTACATGTTCCAAGAATCAGCATGCAACACCAAGATGACAAAGAGACAGAAACTTGTTCTAAAATATTTATTGTATAATGTATGATGATTCTTATGAAGTTTAATTTTTTCATGAATGAGAAAGACCACTCCCAAAATGATGGGCCCATCAAAAACTAAATGAAGGATCTATAAAACAGAAATATATAAATGGGAATTAAAATTTTTTATCCTAGAAGTTCCATCTCTTATGCATAAAATAAATAAGAAATGAATACACTTAAAAAGTGGAAGAACAGGTCTTAGAATCAAGAAGAGGAAAGAAATAAAAAGTAAATAAAAACTTTTTTTGAAGAACGTATCACAGTCTCTAATATTTCTCCTTTATCATAAGAATCATCATACGTTATACAATAAATATTTTAGAACAAGTGTTCTTAACCCTTTGGGGTTGATATTTCTAACAATATGAACTCCTCAGAATTGTTTTAAATTCAAAAAAGTAAAATACATATAATTATAAAAGAAAATGATTATAATTAGAGTTAGAAAACGTTCATGTATTTCCCTGAAATCTATCCTCAGGCTCCTGTTTAAAAGATGCCCCAGTTAATGATAACACTAACATAAAGGTACAAATGTTATGACATCTAAATTCATAAAATAAAAGTTAATTAAATTCAAAAAGACATTGACAATAACAGAGTAACTAGGTACTTTTTTTTAGGTTTTTTTTTTTTGCAAGGCAAATGGGGTTAGGTGGTTAAGTGGCTTGCCCAAGGCCACACAGCTAGGTAATTATTAAGTGTCTGAGACCAGATTTGAACCCAGGTACTCCTGACTCCACTACGCCACCTAGCCATCCTAACTAGGTACTTTCAAAGTTCATTTTTTTTCAGAATTAGATGAATCTAAAAAGGACAAACAAAAATAAAAATGCATAACTGAATGCACTGCTGGAAAAATCCTATTTGAAAAATTTATAGTCTTCTAAATGAGAAGATTAAAAAATGCATATATATATATTTTCAGAATTACATAGTACCTTTGCAAAAATAGACCATGAATAAGTACACAAAGATTAGAAATAAATATTAAAAAATTAAAATAATATTAAAAGATTATGTATGGATTTAATACATTAAAATGAATAATTAGCAATAATTAATTATAAATTGGATAATTATTAATTGTGATATGAAATAATCATAATATAAGGATTACAAACAAAAAATTCCATTTCAGTTATAAATGGAGAGTTAAGAAATCCTGAATTTTTGTAAGAAAGTCAAAGAACAATTTATAGGAAAAATTAACAACTATATGATTTTTAAAAAATCAACAGTAAGACAACATAACAACATTTTAGGGATGCAACTGATGCTATCCTTAGAGCAACAATTCTCTCTCTGAAAAAGTAACAATATAGGAAATGAGAAAATTAATTCTTTCAATATACCACTTAAAAACTAGAGAACAAGCAACAAAAAAGCACAAAATATTGAAAGGTCAAGGAGAAACAAAATGACAAAAATACTTGTAAAATTATAAACAATTAAAAACCTGATCTTTAAAGACTAAAAAACAGTTGCCCTAAAAGAAGAAAATCAAATTATATAAAAAGAACAACAAGAAATAAAAAGAATTAACAATCCGATATACACTATTATAGGCTAGTCTTGAAGAAAATTTAAAGGAAATTAATGTTTACCCTCAAAAATATAAAATACCCAAATTAAAGGAGTATGAAATAGAGCTATTAATCCAGTCCTACAAAGTGAAGCTGAATAAGTCATTATAAGGGGAAAGGTAATATCTATGAACTGGCATGCAGGGTTTATAGTTGATTTCTCTCAAAATCAGTTTATCCCTGTGATACACAAAATCTTCTAAGTGTTTTTTTTAAAGCTACCAAATTCCTTTTATAAGACAAATATAGTTCTTATAACTAAAAAAAAGAGGGATAAAGCAAAGGAAAAACTATAGACTAATGTTACTAATGGATATTGAAAAATTTTTAAATAAGATCCTAGCAAAAAACCTACAGAAACATAATTATTTATTATTTTGAAATTGGATTTATTCTAGGAATGAAATGATAATTGAACATTTATAAAGCAATTAACATAATTATATTAAAAACAAAACCAATTATATTTATAGTAATATTCATAGACAATAAGATCCTTTAGAATTTATAGCACTCATTTATGCCAAAAATTCTAAAAAGTTTACATGGTGCTATTGTAATTAATATAATTTTTATTTTAATATCACTTTAATATGATTAACGTGATTATTCTTAATGTGATCAAAAGCATGTAACTAAAACCAATAGCAGCATTATTATCAAAGAAGAAACACTTTAAGGGATAAAACAAGGATGCATCTTAACTGTATCATTATTTTATATATATATATATATATATATATATATATATATCTAGAAATGCTATCTATAAGATCAAGACAAGAAAAAAAAAGAAATTAAAGGCATAAAAAGGAGACAAAATTACCTCTAATTGCAATGACATGATAGTTTACTTAGAAAATTCCAGATAGTCATAAAGAAACCAAAACTCTTAATGGTTTTATCAAAGTAGGAGGTAATAAAAAAACTATAAAAATTAGCTTTTTATATAACAATAACAAAATTCAGAAGACAATAACAGAAGAAAACTTCTATTCAAAATAAGAGGAAAAAGCAAAAAATACCTAAAAGTTAATTTATTTACCATCTACACATTCAAGTCATATAAATGCCATCATGTAAAAAAAATACTTTTTAAAGACAATTAGAAAATCAGATAGAGATATACTCATTATTCATGATTAGGCTAAAATATAACAAAAATTATTATATGACATAAGTTAATTTACAGGTTTAGTGCCGTAATGAAGCAAACAACCAATGGATTACTTTATAGAGTTAGTTTTTTTTAAATCCTTTAGAAGAATAAAGGGGTAGATAAAGCACCGGCCCTGGAGTCAAGAGTACCTGGGTTCAAATCCGGTCTCAGACACTTAATAATTACCTAGCTGTGTGGCCTTGGGCAAACAACTTAACCCCATTGCCTAGCAAAAAAAAAAAAAAAAAAAACTAAAAAAAAGAAGAAGAAAGGATATAGAATCTTAATGGGAATAACTAATAAAGGGAAAAGATTGAAAAGGCAGAAGCACTTCCAGAAATTACACTATATTATAAACCAAACCTATGTGACATTAGTCAAAATAACCAGAATTATTTAAGTTTAGTAAACCAAAGAGCATAAACCAACTGGAGAAGAGCTCTCTTTAATCAGAACTTCTGGAGACACTGGAAATCAAATTGATTAAAAATTTATTTGGACAAGCATTCTATACCACACTTTGGAATCAGTAGCCTAAGCTTTTCCTGTGGTGCTTCTAAAGAGCTTGACATCACTGTGAAGGTGTATGGGTAAATTGAGTATTGCTAACCTAAAGAAAAAAAGCAGGAGAATATTTTTTCTTATAAGAAAATATGATCTCTTCAGAATAATATAAGTTCTTGTACTATTTGCTGTTATAAATATTTCTTAATTATTTTACCTTTCTTAAAACATCTTAGCAATTTCTCCTCCCAGATCTCTTGAAGTACAATGATTCTACTTGGATATTTAATACTATTTTGTATAATTTCTAAATTTCTATTCATCTCCTATATCTTTACACTTCCAGTAATTTTGTCTAACTTACTGGGGTTTTTTTCCTCCTAACTGATTAAAACACTTTAGTATTGTGAGTTAGATAAGAATCGTCTCCATGGTACTCCTTTCTGTTTGCAGAGTTTTTATGAGGATCCAAGAAGGCAGTATTTGTAAAGTGCTTAGTAAAGTACCCAGCACACACAGAACATACTGTATAAATGATTATCTCTGTCCATCCCTCTGTCCCATAAACAATAAAGTTCAATTTTGATTAAGTGGAAATTTCTGTGTTCTGGGTTAGTATGTTGATAAGTTCCAAATGGATACAGGATTTAATTATAAAGGATCAAAACAAAATAATTGGAGGAAAATTGATGGAAGCACTTTTCATGACTAGCTAAGGGAAGAATTATTAGCCAAATAAGAGAGAGAGAGAGAGAGAGAGAGAGAGAATAAAGGATAAAAGAGAAGATTTCAATTACATTGAATTGAAAAGCTTTTTATGCATAAAAATAATATAGTTAGGATAAGAAGAAAAACTTTCAACTGAGAAAATATTTGCATCAAGTATCTTTGGTTAGGTCAGTTATCCAAGATAGATTTTTGTGTTAATTCCCTATATAAGTAAGTGGTAAAAAATATATGATAGGTCTTCTGGGTTATTTTTTTTCTTAACCCCTTGACCTCTCCAACTTCTCCAAGAAAGAAATTATGTACCACAGATAAAAGCGATTTTAATTGTCTGCATGATGTAAGACACCCAGAAATCCAAAATAAATTTGAAAAAATCCAAGAAACTAAGAACTGAGTCCTGACTTCCTATCTGTAGGGGAGAGCCTAGAATGAATGGATACCTTGTAAAATTTGATTCCTTGAGGAATACAGAGAATAAAGAGATACTAGATAATTATTAAGGTTCATGGATCAAAGAATGAGGGTCTAGTTTAGAAAGAAAGAAAAAATTCGTAAGGAAGAAAGTGAGAGGAACCCTCTCTGGAAAGAGGAACAAAAAGTAGAATTTTTAAGAACAGGATTAATTAAAAAAGAAAAAAGGAAGAGTCAAAGAGTCTACTTGACTGAGAGGAAAAAGTGGAAGAGGAAGAATTAAATAATCAGATAAAAAGCAAGAAAGAACACCAAAGTCAGTTATTAACTTATTAAATATTCCAAATGCTAGCATTCAAATTTATAAGGGATATATTGATGTAGAAAATAAAACAACAGTGATAGATTTTATTATCCCTCTTTCAGTTTTGTATAGATCTAAGAAAGGTCAACAAAAGAGATAATACAAAACTGAAAAAATTGCTGGAGAAACTAAAATTGAAAGAGTTATGTGATTTCTAAATGGACTGGCAAAAGATTATACATATTTAGCTCTATCACCACTTAGAACTTTTACAAAAATTGGCCTGTATAGGGGCGGCTAGGTGGCGTAGTGGATAAAGCACCGGCCTTGGAGTCAGGAGTACCTGGGTTCAAATCTGGTCTCAGACACTTAATAATTACCTAGCTGTGTGACCTTGGGCAAGCCACTTAACCCCATTTGCTTTACAAAAAAAAAAATGGCCTGTATAGAGCACAGAGCACAGATGTATTGAAAACAAAAACAAAAAAAAAAGCAAAAAAAGTTAATCCATCCATTATAGACAATAATAAATAATTAAAACTATTATTAGTTCAGTGACCAGAAATAAAAAAAATAGATCCAAATGGAGAAATGGAGACTTAATAACAAAATCATAAATACCAAATGGGGTCAAAGAAAAAACACAGCAATGATTAATAAGTATGTGAAAGAATATGATGAGTAAACAACATACAAAAATTTCTGAGAAGCAGCTAAAGCAGGCCTCAGGGGAAAAACTCCTACAATCAAAGAAAAAAAGAGAAGATTGAATAATTGAACATAAATTTTAAAAATTAGAAAACCAACAAATAAAGGAACCTAAAATAAGCACAAAAGAAGAGATATCGAAAATTAGAGAATAGAAAAATTGGAAACAAAAAATTGAAATAATTAAAACAAAAAGCTGGTACTTTGAAAAGAATAGGGCAGAAAATTAAATGAAAAAGTTATAAATCAACAAGGTTTAAATCAAAATAAAAAACAATAATTAGAGCACCTTATGTACTATTACTAAGAAAATTGCAATTACAAAATAGAGGAATATCTTCACAAAACCCCAAAAAGCTAACATTATCAGAAGACAGATTGATATCTTAATAACTCAATCTTAAGGAAAAAAAAGAAAGAAATAGATCTAGCTGTAAAGGAACTACTAAAGAAAAAATTCCTGGTCCTGATGAATTCAAAGGAGAATTCTATCAAAATTTTAAAGAACAATTAATACCAATACTTCACAAATCATTCTTAAAAATTAAGAAAGAACACATTCCACCAAAATCCTTTTATGATATAAATGATGTAAATATAGTCCAAATATCTAAAATAGGGAAAGAAAAAACAGTGAAGGGAAAAAAGTCAGTATCATAAATGAAAATTTACTCAAAAAATTTATATCCTGTCAGGTTATAAAAATTTATCCAAGGAATCATTCATTATGACCAAATGGGATCAAGGATGCAAAGGGTAGTTTTGATAGTAGTATATGTATATGTATATATATATATATATATATATATATATATATATACAGAATTACTGATGATTTAAAAATTTTGATCCTGTTACTTCGTGAAGCTAATATCATTATTAGATTTTTTACAATTATTATATCATCTGCAAATGAGAAAATTGTCTCTTCTTTCCTGTGCTGATTCTTTAAATATCTTCCTAGTTAAATTTAATAGTAGACACAATTTAGCATTATTTCCAGTTTTAATGGAAAAGTTTCCATTGTTTCTCCAAGTCAAGAAACATTTATTAGGCATCTACCAAACTATGCTAAGAACTGGGCATATTTTTTTTAAAAAAAAAGGCAAAAACAGTGCCTGCTCTCAAGGAGTTCACAGTCTAATAGGGGACATGGATTAGAATCAACCATGTACAAACAAAATTCTCTATATGTGTGCATATACATCCATACACACAAATACACACACACACACACACACACACATATGTATGAGATAACTTGGCAATATCAACAGAGGGAAGATACTAAGATGAAAGAAGATAAAGAGACCTAGAAAAGGCTTTTTGTGAAAACTGAGATTTTAGCTGAGTCTTGAAGGAAACTAGGAAAGGCAAGAGGAAGAAGTGAGGAAGGAGAGAATTTCATTCATGAGTGTCAACTGGGGAAAATACATGAGTACAGAGATGGAGTACCCCATATGAGGAACAGCATGGAAGTCAATGTCACTGGATCAAAAGGTATTTTCCTATTCAAATTGCAGGAAGGGGCAAGTTATGGAGGGCTTTATAAGCCAAACTAAGGTTTTTATATTTTATCCTAGAGGTAACAGGAAGCCACTGGATATGAGAAAAAGGGAAAGACATGGTCAGATCCTTTGCTTTAGGAAGACCATATTGATAAGTAAGGGAGAGACCTGAGGCAAGGCAGCAAAGTTTGTGGAATAGTCCATATGTGAGGTGACAAAAGCCTACATAAGAGTGGTGGCAATGTCAAGCCAGAGAAAGGATTGTAAATGTTCTCCACCATAAATGATGTTAACTCTTGATTATAGGTTAGATGCTTTGATCATATTAAAGAATAGTAAATTTAGTGTTTTAAACTAACAAGTGATGGGGTTTTTATAGGGTTTTTTTCTGCCTCTATTTGACAAAATCATGTAGTTTTTTACTACTTATCACACAAAAGTGGGGGAAATTTTCCTACAGTTGGAAAAATCATTCCTGGTAAAAATCCAAACTAGCAAAATATTTTTTTTTTAGTTTTTGCATGGCAATGGGGTTAAGTGGCTTACCCAAGATCACACAGCTAGATAATCAAGTGTCTGAGGCCAGATTTGAACTCCTGACTCCAAGGTCAGTGTTCTATCCACTGCACCACCTAGTCACCCCAAAAATATAGCTTTTAATGTTCTTTGTTAATTTAGTTCATATTTTTCCATCAATATTTATTAGTGATATTAATCTATACTTCTTTCTCTTGTGTAACCCTCTCTGTTTGAGGTAATAATCATATTTACCCCTCAAATAAGGAATTTGGAAAGTACTTTCTTTCTCTATTTTTTTAATGACTTTGTATCAGGGTTAATTTTTCTTCAACTATCTGATAATCAAAGATTTCTATTTTAAATCCATCTGGTCCAGGTTGTTAAGGTTTTCCATTTCCTCTTACTATTTTATACGTCCATATTTCTCCATTTCAGTGTCATAAAATCAGAATTAGGTTCAAGGTTTCCCTACTCACACATATACTGGTTACAGGGCCTCAAGCTTCTCCATGATCTCTACTTAACCTCTCAGTGTTCCAGGCTATTCTCTAAAACTTTAACTTGCAGAGAAAGGAGCATACCTTCAATAGTAGAGAAAGTTTCCTCATCTAGGAGTTCTCTATACTAATGGAATCACAAATGCAATCCATTCTCTCTACCTTTTTCTCTACCTTTTCCTGCCCTCTCAGAAATCAGTCCTCCAACTACTTGTTCTAGCCCAGTCTTAGATATATTACTGTCACTACTTTTTTTCCTTGTTTAACTTACACTTGCCTGGCTAGATAAATGTGAGGAGTAGGAGAGCCTCATTTCTAGCTCTGTGTTGAAAAAGCTTTTTCCAAGTTGAAGAAATAAGTTCCTCTTTTCTTCTCTCCTAAGACATTTCTTTATGGGTTCAAAAATCTGTCTCCCATTGTTTTTTATTGACATCAAAAAGCATGTTCTCCTTTTAGATTTTATGTCAATAGATCAAAACACTGAACTTTTAAATTTTTCAAATTTATTTTTCATTTTCTAAATATTTATTTTATTTTTTATTTTTTCCAATTACATATTAAGATTCATTTTTTGTAAAATTTTGAGTTCCACATTTTTCTCCCTTCCTCCCTTCTGTCCCCGTCCCAAGATGGCAAGAGATCTGTCATGTACAATCATATTAAATATATTTCCATATAAGTTATGTGGTAAAAGAAGAATCACAACAATCGAGAATTAAGATTAAGAAAAAAACAAAAAAATTTAAAAAGTCAAAATGGTATACTTTGGTCTGTATTCAAATTCCACAGTTATTTTTCTGTATGTGGATACCATTTTCCATCACAAGTCTTTTGGAATTGTCTTTGGTCACTGCATTGTTGAGAAGAGCTAAGTCTATCATAGTCAATCATTAAACAATGCTGTTGTTATTGCATATTCTCTTGTTACTGTATACAATATGCTCACTTCACTTAGCTTCAGTTCATGTATTTCCAGGTTTTTTGAAATCCAGCTGATAATTTCCTATAGAACAATAGTATTCCATCACATTCATATACCACAACTAGTTCAATCATTCTCCAAATGATGGGCATCCCCTCATTTTCCAATTCTTTGCCACAAAAGAGGTGTATAAATATTTTTTGTACATGGATCCTTTTCTCATTCTTATGATCTCTTTGGGATATAGACCTTGTAGTGTAGTATTATTGGGTCAAAGGGAATGCACAGATTTATAGCCCTTTGGTGAGAGTTCCAAATTGTTCTCCAGAATGGTTAGATCAATTCACAGCTCTACCAACAGTACATTAGTGTCCCAGTTTTCCCACATCCCCTCCAACATTTATCATTTTCTTTTTCTATCATATTAGCCAATCTGATAGATGATATCTCAGTCATTTTAATTGGCTAATCTATAGTGATTTAAAGCATTTTTTTAGATACTATAGGTAACTTATTTTCTTCCTCTCAAAATTGCTTGTTCATATACTTTAATCATTTATCAATTGGGGAATGACTTGTATTCTTATAAATTTGACTCAGTTCTTTATATATTTTATGAATAAGATCTTTATCAGAAACACTGTTTGTAAAAATTATTTCCTAGCTTTCTCCTTTTCTTCAGGTCTTGGTTGCAATAGTTGTGTTTGTGTGAATACTTCTTATTTAATGTAATCAAAATTATCCATTTTGCATTTCATAATCTATCTCTTCTTTGGTCATAAATTCTTCCCCTCTCCATAGATCTGAAAGATAAACTATTCCTTGTTCTCCTAACTGGCTTATGTATCACCCTTTATGTCTAAATTATTTACCAATTCAATCTAATCTTGGTATAAGGTGTGAGATGTTGGTCTATGCCTAGTTTCTGCTGTACTATTTTGCAGTTTGCCCAGAACTTGCCAAATAGTGAATTCTTATCCCAGAAGCTGAAGTCTTTGGATTTATGAAACCATAGATTACTATAGCAAATTACTACTGTTTCTTTTGTACCTAACCTATTCTACTGATCCATTACTTTATTTCTTAGCCAATACTAAACAGCTTTTTATGACTGCTGCTTTATAATATAGTTTTAGATCTGGAATAGCTAGGCCACCTTCTTTTGCATTTTTTTCCTGAATTCCCCTGATACTCTTGACTTTTTCTTCCTCAGTTAAATTTTACTACTATTTTTTCTAGCTCTATAAAATAACTTTTGGTAGCTTGATTGGTATGACACTAAGTAGATTAATTTAGGTAGAATTGTCATTATATCAGCTTAGCCTAACATGAGCACCTGACATTTTTCCAATTGTTTAGAACTGACCTTATCTGTGTAAAAAGTGTTTTGCAATTGTGTTCATATGGTTCCTGGTTTTGTCTTGGAATGTAAGACTTTCAAGTATTTTATGTTGTCTACAATTACTTTAACTGAAATTTCTTGCTGCTGGGCTTTGTTGGTAATATATAGAAATGCTGATAATTTATGTATGTATTATGCTGATAATATTATGTAATATATAGAAATGCTGATAATTATGTATAATTTATTTTATACCCTGCAACTTTGCTAAAGTTGTGAATCGTTTCAAGTAGTTTTTTAAGTAAATTTTCTAAGATTCTCTAAGTATACATCAGTATACATCATATTAGGGGGTGCTTAGGTGCTGCAATGGACAGACAGAGCACCAGCCCTGGAGTCAAGACCTGAGTTCAAATCCAGCCTCAGACATGGAATAATTACCTAGCTGTGTGACCTTGGGAAAGTCACTTAAGTCCACTGCCTTGAAAAAACAAAAACAAACCAAAAAAAAAGGTTTACATCATGTCATGAGCAAAATGTGTTGTTTCTTCTTTGTCTATTCTAATTCTTTCAATTTCTTTTTCTTCTCTCATTGCTATAGCCAACATTTCTAATACAATATTGAATAATAGTGGTGATAAAAGGAATCTTTGTTTCATCCCTAATCTTACTGGTAATGCTTATATCTTATTGCCATTGCATAAATGCTTGCTGATTGTTTTAGATAAGTATTGCTTATCAATTAAAGGAAACTCCATTTATTCCTAAGCTCTAAGGAATGATTATTGTTTCTCAAAATCTTTTTCAGCATTTATTGATTTAATCATATAATTTCTGTTAATTTTGTTATTGATGTAGCCATTAATGCTGATTGTTTTCCTAAAATTGAACCATCCCTGTATTCCTGGTGTAAATCCTCCCTGAACAAATGAATTATCCTAGTGTTAAGTTGTAGTAATCTCTTTGCTAATATTTTATGTAAATCTTTTGCAAGCAATATTCATTAGGAAATTGGTCTATAATTTTCTTTCTCTGTTTTTGGTTCTTCCTGCTTTATTTCTCATTCTTAAATTTCTTTTGTTTTTCTAAAATTTCCCACTTCTTAGTTTTCCCAATAGGAATGCTTGAAAATCATCAATTCCTTTAACAATCCTTCCTTTTAGGATATGTTATTTTTGGGATATAAATAATTTACCTTTTCTTTTCAATTTACCATATTCCAATTATATTTCCTTGCTATATAATTCTGCACAATTCTAGATGAGATTTTATGATTCTATTTTTTTCTTTGATAAAACTTAGGAACTTGACAAACACATCCATAGGTATCATGACTAAGCTTTCCTTTCTCTCCAGTGATGACATATGTAATTCTATTAAACTTTGAATTCTTTTTCTTTGAAATTTTCTTATGATTTCTCCAAATAGAATTTTCTTCTTTTCTGACTATCCCACTACTATACTAAGATTTTCCACAATCTCTTCTAAGTCATCAATTCTCCTTGTGCTTCATTAATAGTTCTCATTATATTTTTATTTCTTCTTTGATTATTTTAATTAGGCCATTTGACATATCTGAGAAAGATCATTTCTTTCTCTTTTTTCAGGTTCCAGTTTCAAGTAGATGTAGATCACAGGGTGTGATGTCAATTGTATTCCTATTTGAAATGTAGGAAATCCTGGGAACTCTATTACCTATAAATTGGCAGTTAAGTCTGAGGAAATGACCTGAAGTGTTGAGAAGTTAAATGACTTTCCCACTGTGATAGAACTAGCATCTACTAAAGTCCCTGCCATATGGACTGGACTAATGGTTTCCTAAAAGACAAGAAAGCTGTCCACAACTTTTGATTAGTTCAGTGTACTAGGTTAATGCTGCTGAAGTGACTTTCTGGTCTCCTGAGGCATGCAAAGACCTGCCTATGGGGACTTTTAGAGTTGAAGGATGTTCCACTGCTATGGAAGTTAACATGCTCTTCTGATCAGACTAATTTTTTCCTTTATAGAGACAAAGAGACCTGATTCAACACCGTGTTCTTGTTGAATATTTCTCCTTCACTTTGGCTAAGTAAACCTCAAATTGAATCATTTTCTTTTCTAATCCTGAACATGAACCAGCAAACTAATCTAAGTCAGTTTTGGTCTACAATTGATTATAATTAGTAGGATTCAATTACAACAAACTTGTAGTTCTCAAAGTGAAGCAATAAAATGAGGAAGAAGCAAAATCACAGGTGAAAGTATGGCCTAATTCAGTAACTTGTAGGTCTTGCAGGTAAGCCCTAACAATAGAGTAGAAAGCTACTCTCTCCCAACTAGCGTACTGGATACTAAAAGAAGCTGAGAGAGGATAAAGATATCTTGAGAGGAAGAATTCCATAATTACTTGATGATGACTCTAGAAAATTAGATGGTCCAAATAAGAAAAATGAAATTTATCTATGCAGAAACCAGACACTAAAGACAGAAACCTTAAAGACATCAGCTTCTGCACTATTTGACAAAACTTGCTGGAGGAAACTAAAAAACAGCATGACAAAAATGAGGCAAAGACCCACATCTCACATCCTATACCAAAATAAGGTCAAAATGGGTACAGAATTTAGACAAAAAGGATCAATTAACAGATCAAGAACTACTCCATCTGTTGGATCTGTGGAAAAAGGAGAAATTTATGATTAAACAAGAAATTAGAGAATGTTATAAATGCAAAATGGATGATTTTGACTACATTAAATTAAAAATGTTTTATTATTTTTATTTTATTATTATTATTTTATTATTTATTATTATTTTTATTATACTAATAAAAATAATGCAGTAAGAGATTAGATTGAAAGCAGAAAGCTGGGAAACAATTTTCACAGCTAAGAGCTCTGATAAAGGTTTCATTTATAAAATATATAGAGAATTGAATCAAATTTATAAGGTTATAAGTAATTCTCCAACTGAAAAATGGTCAAATGAAGAAAACAAAACTATGAAAAAGTGCTCAAATTATTAATGATTACAGAAACACAAATTAAAAAAACCATAAGTTACCACATCACACCTATCAGATTAGCTAAGATGACTAAAAGGGAAATGATCAATGTAGGAGAGGTTATGGGAAGATTAGGACATTAATGCACTGTTGGTAGAGGTTGTGAACTGATCCAACCATTCTGGAGAGCAATATGGAACTAAACCCAAAGAGCAATAAAATTGATCATATTCTTTGATCTAGCAATATCACTATGGGGCCTCCAGCTAAAAGAAATTTTAAAAAACGGGAAAAGTCCCCCATGTTCAAAAGCACACACACATACACACACACACACACACACACACACAGAGAAATATATATCAGCTCTATTTATAGTGGCATCAACTAGGGAATGGTTGAACAAGTTGTAGTATATGAATGTTATGGGATACTATTGCTCTATTGCTCTGGATTTTACAGAAGCATGGAAAGAATTACACAATCTGATGATGAGCAAAGGGGGCAGAACCAAGAGAACATTGATCACATTAAGAATGTTGTGAGTTGACCAACTATGATAGATGAAGCTCTTCTCAGCAGTTCAGAGATCTAGGACAATCCTGATAGATGAACAAGGCCATCCTCTTCCAGAGGAAAACAAAAAACAAATACAGAATCTGAATGGATACCATGCTGATTTCTTTAAAAAAATTTCTTTTAAATTTTTCCCCCAGCTACCTGCAAAAAGCAAGTTTTAACAATTACTTCCAAAAAACCTTGAGTTCTAAATTTTCCCTTCTTCCCACCCTACTTCCCCCACTGAGAAAGCAAGTGTACGGTAAAAATGTGTAGCAATGAAAAACATTACTATTATAATCATGTTGTAAAAGTAAACATAATTCCCCACCCCCACAAATAGAAACCTCAAGAAAAATAAAGTGAGAAAAAAGTATGCTTCAGTCTATATTCAGTCACCATCAGCTCTGTCTTTGGGATAGATAGCATTCTTTGTCATAAGTCCATCAGAGAAACTGCTTCAATAATTTTTCCCACAGTTGCTATTTTTAGCTGTATTTCCCTCCATCCTATCCCCCCACCCCCATTTATTTTATTCTCTCTCTACTTTGACCCTGTCCCTCTTCAAAGATGTGTTGCATCTGACTACCCCCTCCCATGATCTTCAATCTCTTTTTGTTTCTGTTGTTTTTCACAAGGTAATGGGGTTAAGTGACTTGCCCAAGGTCACAACACTAGGTAATTATTAAGTCTCTGAGGTCAGATTTGAACTCAGGTCCTCCTGACTCCAAGGCCAGTGCTCTCTTCACTGCTCCACCTAGCAGCCCCCTTGAATCTTTTTTTTAATCACCTATTCGGGGGGGGCCCCCTCCCTTCCCCCTTTCCCTTTTCTCCCATCCCTTATCTCTCCTATTTCCCTCTAGGGTAAGATAGATCTCTATATCCAACTGAATGTATATTATTCCCTTTCTGAGCCACTTCCTATGAGAGTAAAAAACACTCACTCACCCTCACTTCTCCCTCTTCCACTCCATTGCAAAAGCTTTTTTTGCCTCTTTTAAGTGAAATAACTTACCCTATTCTACCTCTTTTCCCTTTCTCCCAATACATTTTCTCCCCTAATTAACTCTATCTTTTTAATATATTATACCTTCAAATTCAACTCCCTCCTATGCTTTGACTATATATACTCCTTCCAACTGCCCTAATAAATGAGATGGTTCATAGGAGTTATTGGTATCATCTTCCCATGCAAGAATCCATCAAATCCTTCATGATTTGCCCTTCCTGCCCACCCTCTTTATGCTTCACCTGAGTCATGTACTTGAAGTTCAAACTTTCTATTCAGTTCTAGTCATTTCATCTGGAAAGTTTGAAAGTCCCCTATTTCATTGAATGTCCATCTTTCTCCTGAAAGAGTATATGCAATTGATTATTGGTTGTTATACAAACTTTTTTTTTGCTTCTAGAATATCAAATTCCAATTGCTACAAGACCTTTTTGCAGAAGCTGCTAAATCTCATATTATCCTGACTGCAGTTTATAATATTTAAATTATTTCTTTCTGATTTCTTGTATTATTTTCTCCTTGACTTGGAAGTTCTGAAATTTGACTCCTAGCAGTTTTTATTTGGGGATCCCTTTCAGGAGGTGATTGGGAGATTCTTTCAATTTCTATTTTGTCCTTCTGCTTCTAGGATATAGTACTGTTTTCCTGGAGAGTTTCTTGAAAAATGGTGTTAAGCTCTTTTTTTTTTTGGTCATTACCTTCAGGTAGTCCAAAAATTTTAAAAATTATCTCTAATAGACCTGTTTTCTAGGTCAGTTGTTTTTCCAATGAGATATTTCACATTTTCTTCTAGTTTTTAATCTTTTGGTTTTGTTTTATTATTTCTTGATTCTCACAAACTCATCGGCTTCCTTTAGCTCCATTCTACATTTTAAGGAATTATTTTCTTCAGAGAGCTTTTACATCTCCTTTTCCATAACATCAATTCTGTTTTTATAAGGCATTCTTCTCCTCAATAGCCTTTAGAACTGCTTTTTCCAATTGATCAAAACTGGTTTTTAAAATGTTATTTTCCTTTTTTTTTTTAGCCTTTTGCAAGGCAAATGGGGTTAAGTGGCTTGCCCAAGGCCACACAGCTAGGTAATTATTAAGTGTTTGAGACCGGATTTGAACCCAGGTACTCCTGACGCCAGGACCAGTGCTTTATCCACTGCGCCACCTAGCTGCCCCAAAATGTTATTTTCTTTAGTTTTTTTTTATCTCCTTCAACAAGTTGCTGACTTGGTTTCCATGATTTTCCTGGATCACTCTCATTTTGCTTCCCAATTTTTTCTCTACCTCCTTTACTTGCTTTTCAAAATCTTTTTTGAACTTTTCCATATCCTGGGATCAATTCACATTTTTCTTGGAGGCCTTGGATACAGAAGCTTTCACACTGTTAGTTTCTGATTGTGAATTTTGACCTTCCACACAACAAAAGTAATTGTCAATAGTTGACTTTTTTCCTTGTTATTTGTTCATTTCTCTAGCCTATAACTTGATTTTAAGCCTCCATTAAGGTGGAGCTCTGCTTCCAGGGAGGATACACTGTCCCAAGCTTTTGAGGGTTTTTGCAGATGTTTTCAGGGACATCCCCCAGGAACCCTCTCAATTCTTCCAAGGTTTTATGAGAGACTATGACTTCTTTCCTCCTGTGCTCTATCTGTGGATGATCACAAACATTCCTTTCTTCCCTGGAATTGTGACCCAGATCTGTACATAGGTAAAGCAACAGAGTCCTGCCTCAGGAATAGCAAAGACAACTGTGCAGTCTCCCCTGACTACCTTATCATCTGTGGGTTGAGGGCTCTGGAAGCAGGTGCCAAGTGACTTGCTGCCAGGTGGCTCCCCAGGCCTGCTACTAGCCCCCTGGATCCCAGTCTATCCTGAGGCCTATGTTGGACTGGGTTCCAATCTCACCTGGTGTTGCAGTTTTCCTGCTGACCTTCCAAGTTATTTTTGGCAATCCCTAGGCTGAGAGGTCTGGAAAGTGCCATTGCTGCCTCAGGCCCAGGTGCCCCCTGGGGTCAGGTGCCTTGTGGTCTGTTCCTGAGTGGCTGAAGTTGGTTTGCTCCTGTGCATGCCTCAGCTGCATTGTGGAGCCTTTCTAACCACAGTGTAACAGACCCTTCCCATGGATCTTCCAAGTTGTCTTAGGCTAGAAAATTGTTTCACTTAGTCTTTTTGTGGGTTCTTTCACTCTAGAATTTGGTTAGAGTCATTATTTAAAGGTATTTGGAGTGGTTTGAGGGAGAACTCGTGGGAGTCACAACCTTTATTCTGCCATCCTGGCTCTGTCCCATTATGTTCACTTTTTAAAAAACTTCTCTTATGTTTTCCCTTCCTATTACATGGTTTTTTTTCTTTTCCCTTAGTCCAATTTCCTCATAAACAAAATGACTAATATGTAAATATGTTGAACATAAATGACTGCTGCTTAGGGGAGGTGGGTGGATGGGAAGGGAGAGTGGTAAAAACATGTGTAACTAATAAATATGCAAATGGATGAATTTGAAAAAAAATTTCATAATATGTAATTAGAAAAAATAAAATTAAAAAATCAATAATAAAAGAGAAAATAATAGAAAAGAAGCTATTAGACCTGGAAATCCTTAATGGTGATAAGAAAGTCTAAAGCTTAACCATTTTCTATCATCACTGCTTCCCTCCACCCCCACTTCCACCAACATGATTTCTACACAGAGGGACTGGATAGTTAAATGAGCTTTTAATACCAATGAACTTTAATACCAATGAGCAACTGCGGAAGTTTGAATAATCTGATTGGTTAATAGAACAATAGTTGCTGAGAATGTGGTCTGAAGAAGACAATACATCAGTGTAATATCAAATTAGGGAATTTACAAGAACTGGCTTTTGCACCAGTGTCAAAGGTCCACAATGTGGACCATCCTTTGTCTCTTTTTAGGTAGCTAAAATGGAAAGCAATGCATACTTGGACCCATAAAAATGATTTCCTTTTGTAGCTGATTCCCCAGTAGGGCTCCCAGGGAGAAGATACCTTGAGTGGTGGATTGAAGAACAGTGAAGGAAGGGTGGTACAAGGCAAATGTCAGAATATTACCTGGTAAAGGGTCAGTCTACATTCAAAAGAGGAATTAGTTCTTAGCTACCCTTATTAAAGACCTGTAATGAGAACTGGTGATTATGTCAGAAGTATATTCATCAGTACTAACTATATTCATCAGTACTAACACTTTACAAAGGAATACTAAAAGAAGTTGTATCTACCTATACAAGAACTGTATTCATGATGTCTATCTTTTACATGCTATAGCTAAGTAAATCTTCTTTTGTTAAAAAAAAATGAGAGAAATCTATCTGTGTGTTGTAGTTTGTGTTTTGTTCTGGAAGAGGACCATGACTTTAGGGATATGATGGCATGCAAGTGGATTTGGTTTTAAGAAGAGGGAGAGAGGGAGAGGGCTGTGCAATCACCAGCCTCAATTTCTCCCCTGGAGCCAAATACATACAATGGCCAGATATGGATCAGGATGACTAGAGATGACTATGGATGCAGTGGGAAAACAACCTTTTTAAACTAAAGTCTTTTTTTTTAGGTTTTTGCAAGGCAAACAGGGTTAAGTGGCTTGCCCAAGGCCACACAGCTAGATAATTATTAAGTGTCTGAGACCAGATTTGAACCCAGGTATTCCTGACTCCAAGACCAGTGCTTTATCCACTACACCACCTAGCCGCCCCTTAAACTAAAGTCTTTAACAGCCTCAGTTTGACTGAGGAAATACCCATTTAATGATAAAAGCACAGAAATGAGGCAAATATTGGCCTCTTTTGCTGTCAAAAAAAAAAATCAATCTGGGAGGGAAAGACCCTCAGGGTTTCTGGATAAAACAAAGAATTATTTGCATCCACTCTGTGTATATTCAGAAACTAGACACTATTTTTGCTTTTTTAGCACTGTGGGCTAAAGGCAGGGAATGGCTAATAGATTTAATAGTAATAACAAAAATAAAAACGGGTAATATTGATAGGAGACGGAAATGGGGGCCATCAATGGCAAGAAGGAAGTATGGTCCCCAAACCAGAGACTGGACTGGAAAATAAATTCTAATGAAATCAATTCAAAAAGAGAATAGCAAATTCACATTTATTAAGAACCTACTATGTGTGCCGCATGCTGCTGAGGATACAAAGAAAGATCAAAAACAATGTTTTCTCTCAAGGAACTCACAGTTTAATCAGGAAAACAACATGCAAACCAATTATATACAAACAAGATAAAGAGTCAAGATAAATTGGGTGCAATCTTGAAGGGGGTGGGGTTGAAAAGAGCTCTTTGCAAGCCTTGAGACCTGAAGAAAGCCAAGGAAGCTGGAAGGCAGAAATTTTTAAAGAGAGTGTCTCAGAACTAGGGAAAAGTCAGGAGATAGTGATGTGAGCAAACAACAGTGTCACTGGATTGAAGAATGCAGAGGACAGTTAGATGTTAACAACACTGGCAAGATAGGAAGAAATGAGATTATGAGGAGACAGGGAGCCTCTGTAGTTTGTGAAGTGTGTGTGTATGTATGTGTGTGTGTGAATGAGATTGTCAAACTTGTATTTTAGGAAGATCAATTTGATAGATGAATATCCGATGATAAATGAATGTTGATCTGGGTTAGGTTGGGCTTGTCCCACAACAATCAGTGAGTATCATACAACTAGTTTTAGAATCAGAATTTAACACAAAGATTTATGTATTCTATCCTTTATGTCCTTACGCCTCTTTAATTATAGTCATTGTAGAATTATTTTCAAATACCAATACTACAAAAAAATTACCTTAAAAAATACAATAGGCTATCTACCAAACTTCTTTCATGAGACAAATACAGT
This sequence comes from Macrotis lagotis, assembly GCF_037893015.1. Taxonomy (NCBI): domain Eukaryota; kingdom Metazoa; phylum Chordata; class Mammalia; order Peramelemorphia; family Peramelidae; genus Macrotis; species Macrotis lagotis. The sequence goes on from NC_133666.1 coordinate 300,672,464, forward strand.
CCTAATTCCAAAGCAGGAAAAGAAAAAACAAAGAGAAAAGCAACAATGCCACATGACTAGAAGGAAAAACGATTAAATCAAATATTTTCATGAAGACCAAAAAAATATTTAAAAATTCACAAAACTAAGTTGAAATCATACTAGGGGTGCAAACATAATGAAGTTTTAGGAAAGTGATTTTTTAAATTATTATTATGTAATGTTAATAATTATATACTCATGTAAACAACAAAAGTCATGTTACTACTTTAACAGATGTATGTAGGAATTTTTTGACAATACAGAAATCGTGTATGCTAAAAATAATTGGCAGAGAGGGCCCCTCTTTAATGTGATCATAAGCATATATCTAAAACGAAGAGCTAACACTGTTTGCAATTCAGAAACATTAGAAACTGCCCTAGTACAAATGGTATAAAGGATGTCCCATTCCCTACTATTTTACATAGTTTTATAAATGCCAGCTATACTTAGTACATCCTACAGAATCAATGCGAAATTAATTAAGATGATTAGTAGTTTCAGTAAAAGGTGCAGAATACAAAATAAAATTACAAAAATAATTGACAGTGGAAAAAGTGCACGACCTGGAGTCAGAAAGACTCATTTTTGTGAATTCAAATCTGGCCTCAGAGACTTGCAATGTGACCTTGAATAAATCACTTAACCCCATTTACCTCAGTTTCCTCATCTATAAAATGAACTATAAAAGGAAGCAAAGCTCTCCAATAGCTTTACTAGGAAAATTTCAAATGAGGTCACAAAGAGTCTGGCACGATGATAAAACAACACAATAGGTTCAAATGTGTTTGCTTCCTATATAGTCTGATTATAACTCTACTGCTTAAAAAGTTACTGTGTTACTGAAACTCCTTTTATCTCGAATACAAATCTTTGCAACATTTACAACTGAGTCTTGGGGAAATATAAGATTTGGAGAGAGAATTAGTATGCTTTGATTTAAGAAGTAGCTCTATAAAGAAGCCCAAGGTTACTGAAGTTTAATAGTTCATTAACTTAATTATTTCAAAGCATAATATGGCAGCTAAAAAAAATTCAGTTTTACACTTTGGTAAGAGAAGAACTTAAAGATTCATGATGAGTCTAAGAAGGCTGCACCATATAGTCAATGCTAGTTTACTCCCCCCTCAAAAACTGAGGTAAAAAAAATCAGTCAGAAAATAAAGAAAGAGGGGAGCCTAGGTGGTGCAGTGGATAGAGCACTGGCCGGCCCTGCAGTCAGGAGTACCTGAGTTCAAATCTGACCTCACGCACTTAATAATTACCTAGCTGTGTGGCCTTGGGCAAGTCACTTAACCCCACTGCCTAAAAAAAAAAAGAAAGAAGATGGCTTAGTCATATAGTAAAAGTGAGAAATAATAGAGGCCACAATGGCTATTTGAAGGACTCTCCTATGAAGGAAGTATTAGACTTGTTTTCCTTGATCCCAGAAAGCAGTATTAAGAATAATGAATAGAAATTGAAAGACTTAAAATTGATATAAGGAAAAACTTTCTAACAATTAGAAACATTAAAAATTAGTACAGTTGCCTAAGAAAATCTTTTAAACAGAGCTGGATAGCTTTTTGAAGATGTTGCTGTGGGGTTTCCTGCTCAAATATAGGTTGATTTAGATGACTTCTTAAGATTCCTTTTAATTCTGAAAATCTATGAAGATGAAGAGATGGCAGGCTTGTAGTTAATTGTAATCAATTGTCTTTTAGACTTCCTAATACAGTCCTTTACTTAGGTACCAACTTCACATCATCAATATCATAAATCCAATTGACTAATATTAAAAATCCTATGAAGAGAGAGTCAACCATATTCCTCACATGACCATCATGTCAGTCTCTTCCACCCAACCTTCCAGATGTTGGGCTCTTTCATGATATAGATTACAGACTGGGTCTTATGTAGCCACCATCTGTGGCTTTGCTAACATTTTCTATCTGTTCAGGCAATGAGGTTTGAACACTTACAGGCTATTTTATGGAGTACTTTCTATTTATCCCAAGAGTATAAATATTGTTTTAATTATCAACAAGTTAATATCAAATGGAAATATGTCACATGTATAAACTTTTTGCTATATATTTCCATTAAAATACTTTAGGTATTGTAGAATAAACTTAAAGCTAGGTTTCCTTGTACTCATATTTTTTTTTTAACAAGCTCACAGATCTTTAAATAAAAGTCAAATATTTGCTTACTTGTTTCATCTCTTCATCTTGTTCAGCATATTTATCTCGATTAAAACTTTCTTGCACTGCTTGAAGGTTAAACAACATTTGTTTCAGAGCTTCCACAGGACCATGATGTTTACCTCCAGACAGTGTACTTCTCTAAAATCAAAGCATATTGTTGACCTTCCAAAGTTATATGACATTAATTTTGTGGGGTTTTTTTTTGCTTTGGGGTTTTTTTTTTTTATTTTTGCAAGGCAGTGGGGTTAAGTGAGTTGCCCAAGGTCACACAGCTAGGTAATTATTAAGTGTCTGAGGTCAGATTTGAACTCAGGTCCTCCTGACGCCAGGGCTGGTGCTCTATCCACTGCACCAGCTAGCTGCCCCATATAGCAATAATATTAAAAAATTCACCCCCTATTCATAGTCATAGGATTTTAGAGCTGGAGTAGAACTGCAAAAATCACCTAGTTCAACTTTCTTATTTTACCACTATTTATTATCATTAATAATAACAGCATATACTTAAATAATGCTTTATAATAATAAAAGTGTACATAATCTGATCTTCACAACTACCTTGTGAGGAAGCTAGGCAAAATATTATTATTGACTTAGAGATAAGGAAACTGAAGTTCAAGGTCACATAACTTGTTAGTAGCAGTAAGGACTTGAACATGGGTCTTCTGACTTTCATCTGGTCTATTATATTAATATGCCTGGATAAGACTTGTGTAAATAATATTTTGAAATCCATTCATTTAATGCTGCATAAAAATACACATGCCCCAATTCTCACTGTCTTTACTAATGTTAAAAATAAGATAGTTACAAAACAAGATTGTCTCTGCAATCTTGGAATCTTTCATAAATTACTTTTAAAAGTTTCTGATAATGATCAAGTTATGATTTTCTTATTTCCAATGGAAGTTCTTAAGTGCTCTAAAAGGCTAGCTCCATCAACAAAATATTGAACAGAACAAGTAGAAATGAAAGATCAAGAATGACTTATCAGCTTCTTTACTCTCAGGCAGAATTTAGGTAGATTACTGAATAACTGCCCTTTTGACTTTTAATAAATTAAGGAAGTATACAAAGTAAGGAAAAGAAACACCAAAGTCATCCCTTACTTTCAAAAATATTTTGGGGTGGGAAAAATCATCAACATTCATTGTGCACCTACTATAGTACTTTGAGCCTAATTTTAATGGAAAAATTTTTGAATGATTCTGCAAAAACTTATCAAAAGGAAGATGAAGAAGAAATGCTAGGCAGAAAGCAAAGGGTACAAAAACAGCAAATCTGTACTTTTCTCTGCTGACTTTCTGCCAGCAAAAGCCCATCTTGTATAACTTAAAGGAATGGGGTTTTTTAAATTTGGTTGTTTTCTTGGTTTGTATTAACATCTCTGGAAAAATTTGTTCATCCTTGGATCAATAACAACTATTTCACATACTCTGTATCTGATCAGAAATTTTCACAATATATCATGTACTCTGTATCTTATAAAATTCCCATATATCAAGTCAAAACCATCTTGTCCCAGACAGGACTACTTGGTTCTGGAAGGGAGACTGAGATACACTAAGAATGCTGAGATAACAAAATATTATTCAGTAATCAGCTAATTGTCCTCGACTATTTCTGATGTGATTCCCAAAACCACAGTTATGCAGAAGATATAGAACTAGTACTTCTCTATCACTCCCTAAACCCTCCCCTCCTAACTCACCCCCTCCCTTACTTGGCATTCCCTTTAAAAATTTCTACCCATTCATCTCCAAGTTCCTAGTTCCTTTCTAGATCTACTTGCAGAAGCATAATAAACTTATATGTCCCTCACATCTCTGAGTTATTAAATCTCCTGCTTGAAACCTGAAATCCCTCAGGGAGGGTTTCAATACAAACCTCATTAAAGTTTAGAAGCCCAAATCTCCAAATAGTCCCTTTTAATTTGAATAGTAAGCCTAATGTGTCAAGAGATTGTGAATTTTTATAATCAATGTATATTTGCAATGGCTAGCACAGTTGCACATTGTCAAGTTTATCAAAGCTTTATTTTCATCATACAGTCACTGTGGTATATTTATAATTATTTCATAGACTTGATACACAATTTATGATTTGAAATTATTATAAAAATTTAAAGAAATATTTCAGAAACATCTATAATTTAAATGATGCTGAGTCCTTGGTCAGAAATATAATTCCCTAATGTTTATAACACTGTGACCATTCAAAAAAAATTCATTTTTCTAAGATTCATTTTCTAACACTTTTTCTAGGAATTCAGTAATAAAATTCAGTCTGTTAATAGAGTTACAGTCACAGTTCTTACACATTTTTATAATGTTAAGCAATCTTATTAAGTTGGAATGTTTTGCTCACTTTTAAAATAACAATTGATTACTCAAGAGAAACTCATCCCAAACAAAATATTGATATTTGTCACAAACTCTTTTCAAATAAACAAAAATTCATCTTTACTTACTGAATTATCCTTATTTAAGCAATCCTCAAGAAATTCATGAACATGCTTCACTTTAACAGTTTGTTGAGGTCTTTCACCACAATCCACAGGCACAGGTGATTTGCTAAATAGAAATACAGGGTAAACAAATAATACTGACATCAAGGAGTATAATTTTATTAGTCACAAATTATGGTAGAGCCTTACTCATTTCAAACTAGAAACAATGATATATAATATTGAAAAATATAAATTAGGCAAGGCCATTTTTAAGAAGAAACACAATTTTATTATTTTTTAAAGATAAATGGTAGTTTATACTAAGCTGACAAATCTTTGTAGAAATTCTAACATGCTAATTAGATAATACCTAATGATCTTTTAAACAGCACTTCAGAAACCAAGTTTGCACAATTAACATACACTACGAAATTGGAGCTGCTTTAAGTAAAGTAATTTTATCAAAAAGAGTACAGGTTGAATTAATGAGTACATCTGTTATTGAAGGTCAGTGAATATGGAATGAGATTGGAAAATCATAAAAAAGGTTGATTTTTTCATATAATTAAAAATTATAGCTTTCAAATTCTCAAGGTATAAACACAAAGCAAATATAGTGATTTGATCTCTGGCATCTTGAGATGATAGGCTATTGAACTTGAATCTTGGAAGACCTGGATAATACACATGCAGCCCTGAGCAAGTTGATGATAATAATAATTAATATTTATAAATATCATATGGCACATAAAATGTAAACATATTAAGAATATAAAAATACATATATATATATATATATATATATGTGTGTGTTGTAGGGGTTGTATATAGGTAACAACTGATGATTCTGTATAGAGGTGTAACTGTTATCTCATTTGATCCTCACAAAAGTCTTGGGAATTAGGAGCTAAAATTATCCCCATTATATAGATGAGGAAACAAGCTGAGAAGTTAGTTTAGCCTCTACATTCCTTAGCTTCTACATCTTTAAAATGAGAGGGTTAAAATCAATGGCATCTAAGGCTTTATCTAAATTCTTAATCTATAATTATATATTTCTATGTGAACAGAAAAACAAATTCATCATTTTATTGTCACATAGTTCATGTAAAGAAATTAAGTCAAAATTCTAAAGAGCACTTAAAACCTGCAGTAGTCTCTGAAATCAAACATCTAAACTCTGGCCATTCGGAGAAATATATTTTAACTGTAGATGTTAATACCAAATTTTAACTGTAGATGTCAATACCAAATCTGTTAGATGCAAACTGAGACCTTCTCCATATCAGCCCCCATTCCCTATAGCACAATGGGTTAATTTCCCAAATATATTTTCTTGCCAGCTAGGCCAATTTCTTTGGTCAACATGAAAGCTGTTCTTTTCATAAAATTCCAAAGTCAACAGGGACTTCAAAAGGTAACTTGAAGTCAACCTCCTGCTTTCACATACTTCAATTAACAAATCATCCCCTCTGTTTTCAAGGCAATCATTCCATACTTCTTTAGCCTTTATTTTAAAAATCACACTGGCATTTATGGAGTAACTACTAATTGCTTAGCACTATTCTAGGTCATGAATTAACCCTACAGTCAGAATGACTGGCCTACTTTCTATTCCTTCTCTCTGAAAACAGTTCTTGAACTTTTCCCTCCAATATTTGCCTACATGGTTTCCATTTTCTAGAATGCCCACCTCTCATCTATTCTACCCATTCTTTTCTTTTTTTAAAATTTTATTTATTTTGAGTTTTACAATTTTTCCCTAATCTTACTTCCCCTACCCCCACAGAAGGCAATTTGTCAGTCTTTACATTGTTTCCATGGTATACAATGATCCAAACTGAAGGTAATGAGAGAGAAATCATATCCTTAAGGAAGAAACATAAAGTATAAGAGATAGCAAGATCAGACAATAAGATATCAGGTTTTTTTCCTAAATTAAAGTTAACAGGCCTTGGTCTTTGTTCAAACTCCACAGTTATTTCTCTGGATACAGAGGGTATTCTCCATTGAAGAAAACCCCAAATTGTCCGATTGTTGCACTGATGGAATGAGCAAGTCCATCAAGGTTGATCATCGCCCCCATGTTGCTGTTTATAGTGTACAGTGTTTTTTTTGGTTCTGCTCATCTCACCCAGCATCAGTTCATGCAAATCCCTCCAGGCTTCCCTGAACTCCCATCCCTCCTGGTTTCTAATAGAACAATAGTGTTCCATGACATACAAATACCACCGTTTGCTAAGCCATTCCCCAATTGAAAGACATTTACTTGATTTCCAATTCTTTGCCACAACAAACAGGACTGCTATGAATATTTCTGTACAAGTGATGTTTTTACCCTTTTTTTTAATCATCTCTTCAGGATATAGACCCAGTAGTGGTACTGTTGGATCAAAAGGTATGCACATTTTTGTTGTCCTTTGTATTCTACCCATTCTTAAAGGTCTGGTTCAAATCTCACCTTCAAAAAGTTTTCTCTTACTCCAAACCAATAATAATCCCTCTTCTCTGCAATCTCTTCATTCCTTATCCATATCACTTTTCTTTTTCTATGTAATAGCTCTCTTTAAATTGTAAACTCCTTGAACATCACTAAAAACAAACTAGATGATTTCTATTACATTAAATTAAAGCTTTTGCACAGACAAAATCACTGTAACCAAGATCAAAAGAAATGCAGTAAACTGGGAAACAATCTTTACATCTAATGTTTCTGACAAAGGACTCATTTCTAAAATATACAAAGAACAAATTTTTTTTAAAAAGTCATTCCCCAGTTGACAAATGGTCAAAGGATATGCAAAGGCAATTTACAGATAAGGAGATCAAATCAATCCATAGTCATATGAAAAATTGCTCTAAATCATTAATTATTAGAGAAATGCAAATTAAAGCTTCTCTGAGGTACCACCTCACACTTCTCAGACTGACCAATATGACCAAAAAAGATAATGATCATTGTTGGAAGGGTTATGGGAAATCTGGAACAGTATTACAACTCATCCAACATTTCTGGAGAGAAATTTGGAACTATACCCAAAGGGCAACAAAAATGTGCATACCCTTTGATCCAGCAGTACCGCTACTGGGTCTATACCCTGAAGAGATGATAAAAAAAAAGGTTAAAACATCACTTCTACAGAAATATTCATAACAGTCCTGTTTGTGGTGGCAAAGAATTGGAAATCAAGTAAATGTCTTTCAATTGGGGAATGGCTTAGCAAACTGTGGTATATGTATGTCATGGAACACTATTGTTCTATTAGAAACCAGGAGGGATGGGAGTTCAGGAAAGCCTGGAGGGATTTACATGAACTGATGCTGGGTGAGATGAGCAGAACCAGAAAAACACTGTACACCCTAACAGCAACATGGGGGCAATGATCAACCTTGATGGAATCGCTCATTCCATCAGTGCAAAAATCAGGGACAATTCGGGGTTCTCTGCAATGGAGAATACCATCTGTATGCAGAGAAAGAACTATGGAGTTTGAATAAAGACCAAGGACTATTAACTTTAATTTAGGATAAAGCCTGATATTTTATTGTCTGATCTTGCTATCTCTTATACTTTATGTTTCTTCCTTAAGGATATGATTTCTCTCTCATCACATTCACTTTGGATCAATGTATACCATGGAAACAATGTAAAGACTGACAAATTGCCTTCTGTGGGGTATGGGAGGAGGGAAGTAAGATGGGGGGGGGGAAATTGTAAAACTCAAAGTAAGGGATCTAGTCTTAGGAGCTCTCTGTTAAAAACTCATAAACTAAGGACTCTAACTAAACTTTCGAGAGACAGAACCCACAAAGGGACCCAGTGAGGCAGTTTTCCTACTCAAGGTAACCTGGAAAAGAGCAGAAAGGCTCTGCTCCCCGGGGTCAGAGGGGCGGCCTGCCAGAGGGGCGGCCCGCCAGAGCCAAAGAACTTCAGCCTCGCAGAGGCAGCCCCAGGGCGCTGGGAGTCTCAGCTCACAGCAGCGGGGGAGTCTCCTGAGCTGCACCCCGGTGAGCACCGGGCACAAAGTGGGGGAACAGCAGGGAACCTCTGACAGATGAGCACGTGGAGCCCAGCCCTCAGGGCACACAGCCAGCAGCTTGGTCTTTCTGCAGCCCAAATCCAGGAAACAGAAGCAGGCAGAGCCTGTAAGCAGGAGCCCCCAGGGCATGAGCCCATTGAGCTGAGGGAGGGGAGTGAAGAGAGAGAGAGACTGCCGAGCTCTGTCCTCTGCCCCTGGAACAGGACTCTGGGGCTCTGACCACATTCAGATCCTGATCCCAGTCTAGCCCCACCCCACCTCAGCCCCATGGCAGAGGGGGGTGTTTATGGTCATTCACAGACCAGGAGGGAGGACAGAACCTCACACACTGAGACCCTTGTGGGAGTGTCCCAAAAGCTCAGGAAGCATCCCAAAAAACAGGCTTAGGCTGGGAAAATGAACAAGCAAAGAAATAAGAGGAAGACCATTGAGAAATATTTTGCAAATGAGCCCAAGAAGCATCAAAATACTCAGTTTGAAGATGAGGAAGCACAAGCTCCTACATCTAAAGACTCCAAGAAAAACAGAAATTGGGCTCAGGCTATGATAGAGCTCAAAAAAGACTTTGAAAATCAAATGAGGGAGTTGGAAGAAAAACTGGGAAAAGAAAGGAGAGAGATGCAGGAAAAACATGAAAATGAAGTCATCAGCTTAGTCAAGGAAATCCAAAAAAAATGCTGAAGTAAATAGCATGCTAAAAAACAGCTTAGGTCAAATGGATAAAACAGTTCAAAAAGTTATTGAGGAGAAGAATGCTTTAAAAGCAAAATTGGCCAGATGGAAAAAGATATAAGAAAACTCTCTGAGGAGAATAAATCCTTCAGACAAAGAATAGAATTCAGGGAGATTGATGAATTTACCAGAAATCAGGAATCAATACTTCAAAACCAAAAAAATGAAAAATTAGAAGAAAATGTGAAATATCTCATTGAAAAAACAACTGATATGGAAAACAGACTTAGGAAAGATAATTTGAAAATTATTGGAATACCTGAAAGTCATGATCAGGAAAAGAGCTTTGACATCATTTTCAAAGAATTACTACAGGAAAATTGCCCTGATATTCTAGAAGCAGAGGGCAAAATAGAAATGGAGAGAATCCACTGATTCCCCCCAAGAAAGAGATCCCAAAAAAACAACCCCTAGGAATATTATAGCCAAGTTCCAGAACTCCCAAGTCAAAGAGAAAATATTACAAGCAGCCAGAAGGACACAGTTCAAATATCATGGAGCTGCAGTCAGGATCACACAGGACTTATCAGCATCTACATTGGAAGCTCATAGGGCTTGGAATACAATATACTGGAAGGCAAAAGAGCTTAGAATGCAGCCAAGAATGAACTACCCAGCAAGGCTGAATGTCCTCTTCCAGGGAAAAAAGATGGACTTTCAATGAACCAGGGGAATTTCAAATGTTCCTTTTGGAATGGCCAGAGCTGAACAGAAGGTTTGATCTTCAGATACAGGACTCAGGTGAAGCATGGAGATTGGAGGAGAGGGGGGAAATATAGGGACTTAATGAGGATGAACTGCATGTATAGAAAAATGATACTGATGATATTCATATGAACCATCTCAGTTAATAGAGCAGGTAGAGGGAGCTTTTATAGTTGAAGCACAGGAGAAAGCTGAATTTGAAGATAAAATATGGTGTAAAAATGGAGTCAATAGGAAAAAAGGGAAATGGAAAGGGAGAAAGAAAAAGGAGAGGGGGAATAGTCCAAGATATTTCACATTATAAGATTTTTTTTATTACAATGAGCTATTGCAATGATATGGAAGGGGGAGGCAAGGGGGAATGAGGGAACCTTTGCTCTCATCAGAGATGGCTAGGAGAGGAAACAGCAAATATACTCAATGGGGTATAGACATCTGGAGTAAGAAGGAGGGGGGAGCAGGGGGAAGGGGTGGGGATGTGAATAAAGGAGGAGAGGATGGACCATGGGGGGACAGTGTTCAGATATAACACATTTTTTCTTTTTTACTTCTTGCAAGGGGCTGGGATTGGATGGCCTGCCCAGGACCATAGGGCCAGGTGGATGCTGGGCCTAAGGGGTAGTATGGGGGCTCAGGGCTTCTTGGCCCCAGGACCAGGGATCTGTCTGCTGCGCCACTCAGCGACCCTACAGCAGAGTCAGAGTGAAAGGAGAGAGAAAATATAGTACACGGTAGTGGAGAAATAAGAAAGGAGGGAGTTGTGATCAGCAATGGCAATGTTGGAAAAATATGGAAGTAACTTTTGTGATGGACTTATAAAGAATGTGATCCACTCACGACAGAGTTGATGGTGTTGGAACAAAGACTGAAGCACATTTTTTGTTATTATTACTTGGGGGAGGGTGCAGGGCAAGTGGGGCCAGGTGGCCTGCCTGGAGCCACATAGCAGAATGATCTTTGGGTGTCTGAGGCCGGATTCGGACCCAGGTGCTCCTGGCTCAAGGGCCAATGCTCTGTCTGCCACCCAGCCACCCCTACTATTATTACTATTTTATTTTATTTTGGGTCTTTTTTTTTCTTTCTTCTTTTTGGTTTTTGCAGGGCAGTGGGGATCAGGTGGCTTGCATGTCACATGGCTGGGTGATTATTGGGTTTACGAGGTTGGATATGGACTCAGGTGCTCGTGGCTCCAGGGCTGGTGCTTCATCCATTGCGCCACCTGGCCATACCTACAATTATTACTATTATTTTTTTTATTTTAATTTTTTTTCTCTCCCCTTTACTTTTTCGCCCAAGCAAGTCTATCTATATTCATGGGGGGAGGGGTATTTTGTTTACTTGTAAACAAGTATATTTTATTAATGTAAAAAAAAACATTTGTACGAAATGAGAATTAAAAAATTAGAAAAGAAAAAAAAGAAAAAATAAATTGTAAATTCCTTGATAGCCATAATTTTACATCTCCTACACCATCTAACAAAGTTCCAATAGAAAGGTACTACCCCAAAATTGATACTCACCAAAAGGGAATTATATTGTTTGATGTGTTCCTAACTGAGGGGACATGAACTTATGTTTAAAAACCATTTGGATAACTGTATTTCAATACAAAGGGTTCCCTTTGTGATCCTAAGTATTTCATTTTATACATTTAAAACCATTCTGCTGAGGAGTCCACCTGATTTATTATTTTACAAAACAGGTCAAGAGAAGATCAACAAAACAGAGAACTAAGTAGGAATCAGTAACCTTAAGTATTTGTCTGTCAAGCACTAAGTCATATGGGGCCTCAGAGAAGTAATTCTTTACCCGCCCTTCCATATGAGTAAGAGAACTAAAAGTCTATAATTTGTGAAAGTAGCATCTTACATATTTTCAGTCATAGTCCTTCACAATTAAACACTTTGTTATTTTATGCAATACAGACTTAGAGATTTTTCAACTTATTATCATTTACTGAGGGATTAGATCTATGCTTAACCCTATGATTTTCCTTTCTATTCCCAGCAGCCTTGTTGGGAAACAACATCCTTTCCTATTCAGATTAACAAAGATTTCTTCCTTTCTCTATTTCCTTCATTAATATTTTAATACTCATAGAGAATAGGAGAATATATAATAAAATTGCCCATTATAAGTTCTAAGTAAACAAGAAAGGAAATGAAGAACAAAGAGGTTAGAGAAGTACAGATCAGAGCTAGAAGTGCTCTTTCTGCAGTTATGATTGTTTCTCCACTTATTGTTATAAATAAGTCCCACTATTCTTTATACCCAATATAATCTCTTCATACCCTTGATAATACATGAAATGTTATATAAAGCATCTATAAAATAAAGTCTTTTGATTACTCCTTCAAAATAAGAAATAACTGGATTATTTTGATACCTTCTGGAATAAAGAAGAGTAAAAAAGCAGCAATCTTGTTATATGGAATTATAAGACTTTATAAGAAACAAAACATCACCTTGTAGTACAAATAAGAATCAAATTTTAAGCTATGGAAGACTTAGGACTAATTGTATACAATTACCATTTTGTGTTTATATACGGGGTGTCCTAAAAGTATTAAGACTTTTGGGTCATTCTGCACAATGTCCTTTATCTAAAAAAATAGCTCCCAAGGCAAATTTCCTTAAGTGCAAATCTGATCATTTGACTTCCCTGCTGATTACAATGGCTTCTTATTGCCTCTATAATAAAAATCCTCTCTTTAGCTTTTAAATCCCTTCACAACCCTCCTCCCTCTCAGAAATTCAGTTACAGTGACCTGTGGTTCAATAAACAAGGTACACTCCACTCCACCTCCCAGTCCCAGGTGTTTGCCTCAGGATGCCATCCATGCTCATGCCCAGAATCCACTTCTCACTTCCACCTCAGAGAGATTCTCTTTCCCTTTAAGATGGAACCTAGGTCCTGGCTTCTGAAGTTTTACTAATGCCCCTGACCCTCTCTCAAATTAACACATATTTAACTTCTTTCTCTATGTAGACATATCCATTAATCTTATATTTATGCTATAGATATACTTGTATCCCCCATTAGAAAGGCATTGTGAATATGGACTATATTCAGTCTTTATGCTTATGGATTAATTTCTAAATTTTCCCATCCCCAAAACACATTCCAAGAATCATTATTGCTTACTCACAAAGTAACTGGAATATTTTCCCATGATCTTTCTGCTTCTAATTTATCTAACGAAGAGGAACTAACATCATTTATCATGGTACTTGATAAACCTTCAGGAGAATGCTCTAGACTTCTTTCGGCCTTCAGGATAAGTAATTCAATTTTGTCATCTATTTTTTTTTGAAAAACAAAATAAGATATTTAAGAAAAATGAAACAAAATTTTTATTGCAGAAAGATAAAATGTCACTCAGATCACAGATTCACATGATTTGAATTAAAGGCAATGTTAAATCACAAGAAACAAAAAAGAAAAATGCATTCAAAAGAATATGTAAATTGAATTCCATAAAGGGAAAAATAAAAAAAGTTCTTAAATGTAAATATAGCTTGTTATTAAATGTACTTAGTTATTAAATTTTAGCAAAACTATAAAGAAAAAAGTTACCACTGAATGGATTTTTGGATTCCTCTGAGAAAGATACACCAGCATATGGAAGCTGACCAAGTTCACAACTGGGTTTACAATTAACTAATACTTTTTTACTTGTGGAGTCTGAAATGCTGCAGTGTTGAAGTGAATGTTCATGACAATCCAATTTATGAGCAAACTGAGTTTTCCTTTTCTCCATATAAATGTGTTGTCCTTTTTTTTGCATCTGAGAACTACTTTGACTGGAGGAATCAGGTAACAGATCTTGATCATGTAGCCAAACTGGATAACTATAATCAGGAATACTAGTTATCCCTGACACGTTAAGGTCAGACTTCTGGCAAGTAAGCCATCTTGGGTAATTTTTTCTAATGTAGTGCTTTGAATTTTCTTTGGGAAAAGGCATCTCTGAAGAATATGCTGATGATGCAGACATATATTTGCAATGCTTATTTGAAGTTTTTTTAATCGCACCATGTTTTTCATTAGTTTCTGAGAATAGAACAGGACCGAGTAGGTCCTCATTTTCCACAGGTTTGAAAGGAGCTAGAAAATGGGGATTCCTTTCATTTTCTGATGAAGCCTTTTTAAGTAATTTTCTGTCCTGTTTGTTATTTTTATGTAGTGATCCAATATAAGAATTGGTAGGCAGTGATCCATCTGGTGGAAAATGTACTAGATCATCAGTTGTTAGGCTAATTGTGTCCATATCACTAATCCCATGGTTTCTACAAGACAATAACTTTGTTGTTCTGCAGTCTTGAAAACCTAAAAGAAAAAAAAAAGCATAATTTGGGCTTATTCTTATAAATCACATGTGAATATAATTACAAAACTAGTTGTGAAAAAATACATTTTCTCCTCCTATCCTCCTCCAAAGCACTTCACAAGTAAAAATAAAATTATCTATGGGCCTCAATGACATTTTACCTCCTCAGTGTTGTGGGCCATCGGTCACTGTCATTCTCTTGCCTAGTACGTTTCCTTTTCCCTAGGTTTCTTTCTGTTTCTAGACATTCTATTGGGCCTTTTTTTCTTTCACTCTCTGTCTTAAAGCTTGAGTATAAAGTCTCCCAACCTTAAAATGCCCTCTTCCTGTCTCCTGCCTGTGTCAAATGAAAAAATTAGTACTTTTGATTTTTCTGGAAGAGACAAGGATCAGGATAAGGATTTGGAATAGCAAAATTTTTAATAACAGTAAAACATTATGGATTAATCGAGTACTTAATTTTTATTTTAGCAAAACTGGTATGAGAGAATGGGGGGGAAAGACATAAAATTGCGGCAGCTAGGTGGCACAGTGGATAGAGCACCAGCCTTGAAGTCAGGAAGACCTGAGTTCAAATCCATCCTCAGACACTTATAATTAACTAGCTGTATGATCTTGGGTAAGTCACTTATCCCCACTGCCTTGAAAAAAAAAAGTATAAAACCAAGGAACTACTGAACTAGAAAGGAATCAGAGATCATGTAATCCAAACTGTTTTTAATAGATGAGGAAACCAGGACCAAAAAAAGTAGGTTAAGTAATTTGTTCAAGGTTATTAATGAACAGGCCAACAACAAAATCTATTTCTAGGTCAGAATTCTTTCCTATACACAGCAGGAAGGTAATAAAATATGACTTACTCTTTTAAACTACCGAATACACCTTATAGCTTCCTCTTTCCACTATCAATGAAAATGTCATTATGAAAAATAACAGAAATGTCAAAATTCACAAAAATATCATAATGATAGTTATAATGAACTTAAAAAAGAATATCTAACTGAAAAAGTTTAGGAACCAAATTACATAATGACTTTATGTAAAATCAGATTTTGTAAAATAATTCTTATCTAGCCTCTTCTCTCCACAAATATTAATCTTCCAAAAATACAATGCATCAAATTATCATACACAGTTAAAAACACAGCAAAGTATAATGAAAGCATACCATTTGGGGATTTAGAAAGAAATCTGGAGAACTTGGAAATCTGAGAAAGCTTAAATTTTCTACTGCTTTTATCCTGAGACATACAATTTTGCTCAAAATCATCAATGTAGGCCTGTAATGCCTGAGAAGCAGAATTGTAAAGCTTGTCTTTATACTTTATAGAGGCACTGAAGTTAGAGGAATTACTGTTGTTCAAGCTGCAACTTGCTAGAAGAGAAGACGCTGTAGCTTTGGGAGAATAAACAGTGCATTTTTTAATTGACTTTGCCATGATTTTCTCAAAGTGAGTTCTTCTTTAATCTTTAAAAACAAAAACAGTAAACACACAAAAAAATGATACATGAGATTTGAATTCAAATAACATATGTAGCTACATTAATATAAACTATAAATGTGTTGTTATTCCTTTAAAGCAGGAGTTCTTAATCTTTGTGTCACAGATCCCTTTGGCAGTCTGGTGAAACCAAAGGACCTATTATCAGTAATATTTTTAAATGGATAAAAATGAAAAAAAGGAATCATTATTAAAATAGTTATCAAAATATTAAAAAGGCAAGTTCATGGACCTCAAAGTATAATTCCTGCCTTTAAGGATGAAACATTTATCCTTATTAAGATTCTCTCTCGGGGCAGCTAGGTGGCGTAGTGGATAAAGCACCGTAGTGGATAAAGCACCGGCCTTGGAGTCAGGAGTACCTGGGTTCAAATCTGGTCTCAGATACTTAATGATTACCTAGTTGTGTGGCCTTGGGCAAGCCACTTAACCCCATTTGCCTTGCAAAAAACCTAAAAAAACAAACAAAAAAGATTCTCTCTCAATTCTTATACAGGATGTTCCAAAAGACATTTAAGATACCCCCATATATGGTAGCCACTCAATAAATGCTTAACTTTATTGGTAGGGTTATGGATTTTGATATATTTACAATAACTATACTTTATTAAGTTACTAGAACTTGAATCTTTAGTTATCTTTATATAACATATTATGTAACATATATGCTGTCTCAGGAATCATCAGGCAAGGATGGAGAAAAGGTTGTCAAGTAAAAATTATGGTGAAAGCAGAAGTGAACCATTGAAATTTGGGAAGTTGGGTGAACTAACAAGAGCCCAAATGGAAGCTGGGGTCAGATAGGGTGAGGAAAGTCTCCCAGATATCTCCTTCTTTTTTATACAAAATATAGGTGAGAGTATCAGTCCTATGGCACCAGCATATTGATCAAAGGGTCAATCAAACTTTCTGCCTGAATACAATATGACAGGATTCGGATGCCTATTTGCTATCATATTACTCAGTTTAAAAGGTTTAAAGTCTTAATCAATGTATACTGAAAAACAGTGTTAATTTAATTCAATACATAAAAGGAGAGTACCAGACAGTACTCACTTTTTTAAGATCCTACAAATACAAATGGATGTTCTGTTGTATTTTCATAGTGATGCAGTCTATGACATCACATTAGAAAGTATTCCCTTCCAGCAGTATTTTCCAACCTTTAAACATTCCTTTAGAGGAAAAAAAATGGAAGTTGAGAAGGGAAAAGGAGTAAAGAAAGAAAGATGGTTAAATGATGGAGAGAAAACAGAAATCAGATTCTATCTACTTGGCACATAATCATAAAATCCTGATTTTTAAATAATGTGGGGTAACACTCTGAGCAAGTCACTCAACTTTTGTTTCCATTTTCTTAATTTTATTAGTGATCACTGAGAAAGAAAAAAAATAGGGAGATAGAATATCAGTTTCAACATTTATTCTGAAGCGAGTTGAACCAAGATACTTAGAAAATGAAAAGTATTTTTATATTATTACCCAAGCATAACAAATTGCCACCATTTAAAAATTCTTTAATGTGCAAACATACCACAATCTGCTCTTTTTAAACTTAAAGAATTATAATAAAACACAGCCTGCATATCTGTAGTAACTGTGGAAACAATTAATCACCCGTTACATAAACCAACTATGAAAAATATTTTTATAAATGACCTTGTTTCTTTCTAGTTGTCAGTCAGTAAACAAAACTTTGTTAAGTTCTCACATTTGTGCCAAGGACTGTGTTAATCATTGGAAATGAAGAGATATGGTTTCAGCCTTCAAGAAGCTCACATTAGAAGGTAGCATAAAAATAACAATATATACAGAGTGGATGGAGGCAATCTCAGCAGGCACTAGTACTAAGACTATTCCCTTAGGTATCCTCTTAATCAATATGAATTACTCCGTTTTTTTTTTTTAATTTCAATAATGTTGATGTTGCCTACTTTCCATCAAATATGTTAAGGATTTTAGAAATAAACTCATTTAATTCTATTCCATTAGTAAAATGAAGAGATGATCCCTGTTATCTTACAGTACTAAAAGTTCTTTTGGTACATAATAAAAAGGCTTAATATGCCACTCTTATTCTAACATGGTAATAACTGTTATTATTACTATTATTCTAACATGGTAATAATCTGTTGTAAAAATGCAAAGGAACTTAATTTTTAGCATTTACCACATTTCTTGAAAATTTGGGGGTCTAAAATTTGGTGGTCTTATACAGTGGATTTTTTTTACTTGCATTTCCTGCTTTTTTGTACTTAATATCTTTGAGCTCATCATTTTGCATTTGTTACTGGTATAGGTTATGTTTTGCCACATTCTGCCCAGAAATGGCAAATTATCATACAGTGCTGAATTCAAGTACAAAGTGATCCAGTTTGCAAAAGTGAATGGAAATCATACTACTGAGTTTCAGTTTGGCCCTCCTCCAACTGAGAAAACAATCAGAGACTGGCTGTGGGAAGAAGAAACCCTCCTGAAAACAGGAACAACAGAAGAAGGCCATGAGAGGCAAGTCAGCCAAATGGCCTGATTTAGAGATGGAACTGAAGAGATGTATTGAACAAAGGCCAAGTGGAAATCTTGTGTCCACCAAGATAGTTCAGCATGAAGTCAGAAGAATAGCTGATGAAAAAGAAGTGAGTGATTTCAAAGGTCATACTTGGTGCTTCAGGTTCATAAAATGGAATGGACTAAGCATGTGTCCATATACCAGAGTTGTCCAGAAGATGTCTGAAAATTATGAGCTTTGAATTTCATGTTGAATAAAATTTGAGTTCAATAACTTCATGTAAAACATTTTTTTCAAATTTCAGGTCCCAAAATTAAGGTGCATCTTATACATGGGGAAATGTGGTTACATATATTTGTAGTGTTGTAAAATTAAAACTTTTATCACTTATTAGCTAAAATGTTTCTTATGAACCTAATCTTACACAAAACGATATTAATAACCATTTGCTTTTTTTTATTTTTATATGTCCCAAGTTCTGTAAGAGATAGGGGGAAAAGCAAAATGTAGCTTCCTTCAAGTCAAAGATTATGGATGTGACTGGCCATTAACGTGGCAGGGACCAAGAGAAGGATAAAATGAATATAAGCTATTATTCTTATAATTGTTCTGTTGTCTTCTATGAGCGGAGGGTAGCGATATAGCAAGTTCCTTGACCTCCCTTCTTCCCAGCATATTCTCCCACTGACACACAAGCTTGAATCTACTGTTTCTGAAAGTGCTGCTTCCACATACAAGAGTTGCAAGTGAGAAGCATCATCAAATGTTCTTTCCTGGAGGGTCTGAAGCAGGCAGCGAGCTCACCAGATATCAAAGCACCTACTTAAAAAAACAACAACAATCTTAGCTGATGAACAGGGAAAGGCCCAAGGAATGAAATAAAAACAGAGTTCCAAATATTCCTTCACACTTTGGTTTCAGAAAATTGTTTTTAACGCATTTTCTCTTTTCCACAAAGTGCAAAGATGTGCAGAGGCTCGCTACAGCAACAGTATTAATTGATTATTAAACAACGGGGACAAAAACAAGCCTGTGCTCGGTCTACCTTTCCCTGGTTCTTCCTGATCTCCAGGGCATCTCCAAGACTCACACCTGCGACCCCTGCCCCTTTCCTCTCCCACAGAACTTGGCTTATTAAATATATTTTTCTTTTAAGAACCTCTCCCTTGGGGCGGCTAGGTGGCACGGTGGATAGAGCATAGGCTTGGAGTCAGGAGGACCTGAGTTCAAATCCGGCCTCGGACACTTAATAATGACCTAGCTGTGTGGCTTTGGGCAAGCCACTTAATGCCACTGCCTTGCAAAAACTAAAAAAATAAAAGTAAAAAAGAGCCACTCCCTGGGCGGCAGGGCCGTCCTCACACCCCCATCCTCACACCCTCTCCCCAGCCCGGGGCACCCCGGGCCCCTCAGGGTCCTTTCCTCCCGGAAGGCCCGGCGAGGTCCATCTGGGGCCCCCCCTGGCCGGGCGCCGGACGGACGACCCCAAACGGGACCCACTTCCGCGACTCCCTCCAGAAGCTCGGTGCGTTCCCGGGGCCGGCCCGCGGCCGCCCTCCGCCTGGGCCCTCGCATGCCCTTCAGGCCCAGCCGAAAGCCGCACGGCGCCCGCCCTTTCTTTCAAACCGACTTCCAATGGGAGCTCGGGCTGCGCGCGTGCGCGCGGCGAGAGGGCGGGCTGTGGGCGAGCGGAGGTCGGCCGGGCGCGGCGCCTTCTGGGAGTTGTAGTCTTCCCGCCCACCCTCCAGCCCAGTCTCTCTCCCAGAGGCAGGGGCTCTCTGGACCACCACCACCTCCTCCGCTCTCCTCCCCTCCTCCCCTCATTCGCCGCTCTCTCTCTCAGTCACCGCGGCCCTTCATCCCGCTGCAGGCCTTTCCTTCTGCCCTGGCTCAGCCCTGGGTGAAAGGAAGAGGGAGCGACCCCGGGGCTCTGCATCTGCCGCCGCCGCCCTCCAGGTGAGCCTCAGTTTCCTCCTTAGCCGATCCCCCTCCCAGAAAAAAAGACCCCTTCAACGAATGGAGGGAGACCCCCACCCGCTGCCACGCCCCTCGCTTCCGCGGGATGCCCAGAGGTGCCCATCTTCCCCTCCTCCGCCTCCCCGCTCATCCCGCCCTTTCCCAGCCATCCGGCCACAGCTCGCCTGACTAGGCAGAGCCGGGACCCATGGACAGGGGCTGGTGCTGAATTGTCTCCGAGCGCTTCGGGGAAGCCGAGTGCCAAGGAAGGATGGCACCACCCAGGCTCAGAGCGGAGGCGAAGGGGTTGCAGAAGGGGGGGTCTTAAATGCTGATTCAAAAACAAAAACTGTTTATGAGTATCTTGCATAGTAAAGAGGGGAAATGCGGGAGAAGTGCCTAGTTTTAAATGGTGTGGATATTAAAAAAAAGATATCTCACTAAATGTGGAAATATTATCCTTAATTTTTAATAGATTTGTGAGTTTCAGCTAATCTGACATCATACCACTAAGTAAAAATATAATTAAGTTTTAACCCTCCTCTCCTCTGACCAGTAAAAGAATCAAAAATTTAAAAAGAATTTTAGCTCTATTTTCTCTTTGACAGATCTCTAAAAGCCTAAGCTGTAAAACTAGGCCACCTCTTTATCTGATGATTTCTATATCAATATTCAGGATATATATATATATATATATATATATATTATTAAACAACTAACATATATATACTATATATATGTATACTATTAGATGTATGTCTATATAGAGTTGTACCTTTTATCACATATATACATCTATATCTATATATATTTATGTGTATAAATAGATATATGCACAATCCAAGACAACCACAAACTAATTTTCAAAAACCAGATTATCAAATATGTGAAAATAGAAAATAAAGATCAATGATGTGATTTTGAGAAGCTTATTTTGTTCCAACTTCAAATAACTTTTTAAAGAGATTGTATTCAGCATTTAAAAATCTTTCCTGGAAATTTAATTTAAAACTTTTCCCATACACTGTCTTTTTTAGAGTTCTTGATAAGATAGTTTGTCATTTAATTTTGTTATCAGTGTCAACAGGTTCATTTTAAATATATGTTAATGTCCCCTGACTATGGTTGAAGTTGTCAGTAATGGAATATTTTCCTTTATTTTAGAAATACAGAGTATAAAAGAAATTGTCAAATATACTAACAATTCATCAAAATGTATTTTATTTTTAGTTTAGAGAAAGATGGCAGAGATTCATAATATATATCTCAATAACATTGGAAATTTAATAAAGCAAACATTTATTAAACACCTACTATATGCAAAGCTCTACATCAGGCATACTGGAAGTGGAAAGAGTTTAGACAATTCTTGATCTCTTAAGTCTCCATTCTAGCGAGGATTAAGATACAAATGCAGACAACTATAATATGTAACAATATAACATTATAAGTATGTCAGAGAAGTACAAAACAAAGTCCAAGATTAAAAATAAAGCTATTACTAACAAAAGAAGTGAAGACATTTCAACTGGGCTTTACAGATGAGGTAGTAAATTCATCAGACCAAGAAGGACATTCCAAACAGGGAAAAACTTGAACCAAGATATGCAGGGATGAAAGCTCAAGGATGGATTGAGGGACAGAGAATTGTCCGATATGGCTGCACCAACAAAGAATACATAAAAGGTAATATTATAAGATAAGATTAGAAAGATAAGGTGACAACAGAGAGTAGTACCTTGAGTACTGGACAAAGGAATTTAAACTATATAGACATTAGAGAACCCCTGAAACTTTAGAGACCTAATGTGATGCAGACAAAAGAAAAATTATTCCAGCACTGATAGGAAGGATGGCTTTGATAGGGCAGACAGTAAAGGAAGAAGATCAGTTAGGATTTTGAAGTTGGGGCAAACAGATGATACTGAGGTTTTGCCTGCAATGATCCGGTGAGAATCAAGATGAAGGAAAAGATGCAAGAGAAGTTTCTGAGATGCAATCAAAAGAACTTGGTATCTGATTAGTTTTGAAAGATGAGCATGAATCCAGGAGACAAGAGTGTTCATGTTTTGCTACAGAGAGTTGTCAGAACTAGTAACAGTTCTTGAGGAACACCTCTAGAAGCATTGCATTTGAGGAACTGGTAGGATATTTAGAATGTAGGGAGTTGGAGTTGTGGGTCCAGATCTCAGGAAAAAGGTCAGGACTAGAATGAAATGTGGGAGTATTCTTCAGAGACTGGAAGAGTGAATGAGATTGGCAGGAGAGAATGAAGAAGGAAAAGAGGGATGAGGACAGATTTTTAGGGAACATCTTCATTATAGATTCAAATAAAAGGCAACATAGTTGTTTAAGAGAGAGGCATAGTACCAGGAGAGTAATGTCTGAAGATAATGGATGAGAGAATATAAGGGAAAAGGAGTGGTCAAAAGCTTCATATGGGTTGAATAGGATAAAAATTGAAAAGAGAGGATTAAAAAGTCTTTTGTGACATTTGACAGGGCAGTTTCAGAAAAGTGCTAGGTGTAAAAGCCAGATTGCAAATGATTTGAAAAGAAATTAAGTAGTGAGGAAGTAAAGAAAGCAAGAAACTTCCCCAGAAGGTTAGAAGTGAAAGGAAGGTGAAAGATAGAAGGGTCTAAGGCAAGGGAAGACGTTTTTATTTTAACTCCCTCTTCCTCCCTTTATTTTCTTTCCTTTTCCTTTTGTTATTTCTTCTTTATTTCTATCCTTCCTTCCTTCTTTTTTCCTTTTCTTTTTAGGATTGGGAAGAGGGAATATGTAGGCAAGTGGGAAATATCCATTTGATAAGTAGAAGAAATGACAGGCAGAAAAATCTTAAAAGAGTCAGAAGGGAATGGAATGAGGGGAGAAGTAGAAGGATCCTACTTCTATGAATGAAGAGGAGGGAGAAAGAGTGGACGGTGCTGTCAAGAAGGTTAGAAAAATAGAGGAGGAAAACTAGATTATACTTTTCTTGGAAGACCACAAGAAGTTAAGGGGAGCAATAAGAGAAGAGGAAATGTTTAAAAACGTTGCTGTGAGGAATAATATAAGAAGTCAATATACCAGTATCAGATTGTTGAGCAGAAGCAAGTTATATACACCATGATTTTGTAATGGGTAAAATCAGGTCAATTTTTGGACTTTCCCTAGTGACATTCATGATCCCTAGAGCATCTATAGATGAGGATTTGAAGGCCAAGAAATGAGAAAAGTCTGAGGCAAAGGGAGGAGCTAGATTAACTAATTGTCAAAGGCCAAATGTAGAGGCAAGTTAGACAGTGTAATTATTTTAAATGGAATTGCTCTCATCATTATTTCTTGTTTTTAGTAGAACTGTACATGTCAAACCTATTTTGCACATTTTTGCATTCATTCATATGTTCAAATACATGCATATATTGGATGGCATGTCCATATATTTATGTACACATTTTCATTGCAGGATTCAGGTATGCACTATAAATATATAATTATGTATATATATATATATATGTGTGTGTGTGTGTGTGTGTGTGTGTATGTGTGATTATTTAATACAACTATACACATGCATGTTTATGTTTGTATATGTGTATATACATAAATGTTCACATATTGATAAAATTATTATTATAATTCATAAATAATGTTTGACAACATAACATGCATAAAATTTTCACTTGTTTTAGTGACCCTTACTAAAATCTGCTTTATCTTTTCTCTAATAATATGATTTAAAAGGGGGGGAAGAATAATACATAACTGCAATATAATGCATATTTGTCTTTATCAAGGTAGAAATGCACGTGATATTTCAATTAAGCACCTATTTTGTGCCAGACACTGCCCTAGGGGCTGCGGATACATTTACAAAGAATGATACTATCCCTATGTACAACAATAGAGGAGAAAACAAGTACATATAAGAATATATACAGAGAATATAGAAAATAAAGTAAATATACAAACACACACACACACACAAATTAGTTAAACTCAAAGTGGTCTAGAGGGAGAGAATTAGGAATAGGGGGATCAGGAAAGACTTCATGCAAAAATGCCTTACCTCAAATATCTGGAAAGGTGCTTTGCATATGGTAGGAGCTCAATAGATGTTCAGTATTTATGATGAATAAATTCATGATTACTGACATTGGTAAAAAAAAAAAGCACCCAAAAACATATTTTTAGCATTATTTTAGCATGTATTTGAAGGCCAATGGATTTTATTTAAAGAAATTGCCAACAAGCAGCTAGGTGGTGCAGTGGGTAAAGCACCGGCCCTAGAGTCAGGAGTGTACCTGGGTTCAAATCCGGTCTCAGACACTTGATAATTGTTTAAATAAATAGCTGTGTGACCTTGGGCAAGTCACTTAACCCCATTTGCCTTGCAAAAACCTTAAAAAAAATAAAGAACTTGCCATTTCTAATAATTTACCCCATCTTATTTTTTTTCTGCTACTAGACAATATGTTGTTCATCAAAAGCTAGCAATTTTTAGATAATTAAATTATAAAGATTTTGTTCAAGCCCATGCCAGGTATGTGTATATATATATATATATATGAACTTGCTGAGGTTAAAATGCTTTTTGAACCCACATTCCATTTCTTAAAATCATCAAAAGTTGTGCATTTACAAGAAAAGAAAGGCTTGTGAGGGAAAGACTAGAAAACCAGAACCTGGAATGAGGTATAGAATTATTGTCTGTGAAATACTGCATGTTTAAGGTAAAGAAAGGGAAAATTATAGTTAAATATGCTTAGATTGTTTTAGCTATCCATGAATACGTGACTGGAACTGAACTGAACTGAACTGAATTCCTAAGAACATCATATAAGACTGGCATGGCTATCTTGGACAGGAAATATATAGCCAAAGGGCAGCATGACTATAATATTCAAAACTATGGATTAATAAGGAGCAGCGTGCCAAAGTGCAACATAACTGTGGAATATTTTCATTTTTTGCATATGAGTTTCTTCTACCAATCATTTGTTTTTAAAACTTTGCAGATAGATGGACTTTAAAAAACTTGCTGATGAAGTCTCCCAAGAGGTTTTAGCATTCAGCCGAGATACATCGGGCTGGAAAGTGACTAAAACTTCAGTAAGAAAACCAGTTACTATGTTTCAAGAGATTTTATGATATACAAATTCATCGTAAAGACATTTAAAAATTTTTTTCTAGTAACAAACAGATATTTGTTTTGTGTTTTTTTATTTTTTATTTTATTTTTGCACCTGACAGCTAATTTATTTTGTGGATTTTTATTCCCCTTTGAGAAAAAGATAACAGTTTCCTGGAAGCCTTCTAGAAATTACGATGGACATTTGTGAGTACTCCAATTATCTATTTGCAATAATGAAATTTGCAGTTTTAAAAATGTAATGGCAGTGATATAAGTGGAATCCATAGGTGTTTTGTAAATATGTCATATGATGGAGGTCAGAAGGTTAAAAAGTTAATTATAAAATTACTATTTTTAAAAAAGACACTAAAAATATATACTAAAATCATATTCTCTAGCCTTTTATTTTCAAATTTGAAGATAAAAAGGAGAAACTCTGAGAATTTTTAGTTTGAAAAATATTTATTGCACACAGTTAATATTTTAATATTTGTTTTTTTTTCCTGGAGTTAGACTCCTACTCTCATCCAGTAGTTTTGTTTTTTTATCTTTATTGGCTTTATGGATGCCTCTGATCTTCCATTATATGATGTATTGGAAAAGAAAACTGGATGTCCTGAAATTATTTTTATATAAACTGTTTTTCGGGCAAATTGTATTATTTGAGTTCTCTTTTTTGTTTGTTTGTTTGTTTGTTTTTTTGAAAGGCAATGGGGGTTAAGTGGCTTGCCCAAGGCCACACAGCTGGGTAATTATTAAGTGTCTGAGGCCAGATTTGAACTCAGGTACTCCTGACTCCAGGGCCAGTGCTCTATCTACTGTGCCACCTAGCCATTTGATCAATGATTTCAACACAAGGATTCCAAGGAAGTGGTCAGACTTAGCATTTTTCAACCATATAGTTAGAGTTTCTAATTAATCATACTTATTACAAACAGTACCATATAACTATACCACATTAACATAGGTTCAAATTTTAAAATTAAGTAGGTTAGGTTTGTATTCATTCACTTCTTTCTTCCTTTTGAAGCTTTATCCTTTTTCAACTTATATTTTGTCCCTAGTTTTTGCCTTTTATTCTTTATCAGACACCCTCTGCTCCACTGATATTTATCTGTCCTATTTCTTGTTCCCTTTGTTAATTTTGGATTATCAATTAGCTGGCCTAGGTACATTTATTTTAACTGTGGTCTTTTAGAGATGATAGTTCCAGAGGCAGCATGATGTTGCAAAAACAATACAAAACAAAAAACACAGAACAAGAAACCACCAAATTTGGAAAAGTTTGCATCTCAGAGTTTTAATAGGGTGAAATCTCTTTGTCCCTGCCATGCAACTTTTCTTTATCCTAGGATCAATCCAGACTTCTTGTTTCCTCAGATTGTGGTATGGCATGAAAATAACATTCCATCTAGGACAGCTAGGTGATGCAGTGGATAAAGCTTGGGTCTGGAGTCAGGATGACCTGAGTTCAAATCTATATTCCACATTTAGTAGCTCTGTGACCCTGGACAAGTCACTTAATTCTGTTTGCCTCAGTTTCCTTATCTGTAATATGAACTGGAGATGGAAATAGCAAGGTACTTCAGTATCTTTTGCCAGTAAAACCCCAAATGGGGTCACAAAGAATCAGACATGATTGAAATGACTGAAAAACAACATAATAAGTTATAGTGATGATGATGATGATGATGATGATGATGATAGCTAGAAAATGTCGGCTTGCTAGCTAAGGTATTGAGGGCATGCACTGTTTCATTTGTATCTTTAGATCCCCAGCACCTAGCATGTTGTCTTGCACATATTTATTTAGCACTTTAAGGTTTGCTTAGCACTTTACAAATATTATCTCATCTGTTTTTCACAGTCATCGTGGGAGGGAAGATGCTATCTTTGTGCCAATTTTACAGACAAGACAGCAGAGGTAGACAAGGGTTAATGACTTGACTAGAGTTACACTACTATTATGTGTCTGAAACTGTACTTAAACTCATGTGTTCTAGACTCCAGACCCAATGTTCTATCTACCACATCATAAAACTTTACTAGAAGGATACTGGTATTAAAAAAAGATTGACTTTTGTTTCAGAGGAAAGCTTGAGATTATTGAATGTCCATTATGGCAGAGACAATGCAGCTAACTCTCTTCCTCCTATTCAGTTTTGACTCCATTTCATTTTCCATCTATAATGTCTGTCCAAAATATTAATGGATGAAAACTATGAGCAGCTCAAACACCTGTGTATGATAGTCTGGGAAATAGGTACCACTCACTCTCTTATTTTTGCCTTATGAATTCTTTTTTTTCTTTATTTTTTTGTGAGGCAGTAAGGGTTAGGTGACTTGCCCAGGGTCACACAGCTAGTGAACGTCAGGGGTCTGATTTGAACTGACTCCAGGGCTGGTGCCCTTTCACTGGGTCACCCTGTTCCCCACATCTAAACTCTTTTAAGCAATGATGGCTCTCATATAAGAAGTTCTGTGTCATTCTGGGTCTTGCTGCAATCAGCACAATGAAATTATCTATAGCAAGAAATATCTCTACCTATATTCTTTTCCATAAGGTCTCAACACTGGACCTATAACAACAACCATTACAGTAGCAAACCTTTGGCAAGTATATATTTCCCCATCATATGCTTCACTTATTATCAATAATCTGCAGATCATTGAACAGCTCTGTTGTTAACTCTGTCAAAGATTCTTTTATGAACTAACATTCTTGAGGAAACTCCCTTGGAGGGGAACCTTTAATATTGCATTTTACTCAACCAAATCAAATTCTTTTTGCTCAATAGGCTGA
Source organism: Macrotis lagotis (assembly GCF_037893015.1). NCBI lineage: Eukaryota > Metazoa > Chordata > Mammalia > Peramelemorphia > Peramelidae > Macrotis > Macrotis lagotis. The sequence continues at coordinate 300,700,814 of NC_133666.1, forward strand.
AAAGAGCTGCTCCCTCTACCTGGAGTAAACTTCCTCCTCATTTCTACATCTCAGAACTGCTGTCTTTCCTCATGGTTCATCTCAGATATCACCTTCTTCATGAATTTTCATTCTCTCCTTCAGATGTCTTTGTTCTTCAAATTTACTTGTCCTTGACTTAGTTATACAGATATGTTGTATCCCTCCAACCCATAATAGAATAGAGAATAGAAACTCGTTGAGGGCATGTTTCTTCCTTTATATCTTTACCCCTCCAGCACCTAGCACATTGCCTTTCATATAGTGGGCACTTAATAAGTGTTAATAAGTTGAATTAAAGATTTTGAGTTACCTTCCTTACATGAGGCTAAGCTACCAAGGTAGTTCTTTTAAACCAAAGCACTTACTGATAATTACCTTCATTCCTCCAAAAGACCATGAATAAGAGTATAAATCAAGAACTTAACCCTAACATAGTCCAGGATATTTCTTTGTCTGAGTATGGGAAATCTGCTCCTTTTCTTCATAGTGAAATAAGGAAGAAGACATAGAAGTTGTGCTTTCCAACTCCTCAATCAGGACCTCACACTTTCGTTCCACAAATTATCCAGGTAGTCAGATAAATGCATATTCAAGTGTAGTAAAAATAAAGCTTGGTGACTAAATATGAAATTGATTCTAAGTCCTGATGCTTTTTTGGATTATCCCTTGATATCTAAGCTACTGTTTTCCTTATTTAGCATGAATAATTGGCAGTTGACAGTCTCCTTAACTTTGGATGCAACAATATCTGGCAGAGAAAACACTTCTATTCAGGGAACAAAAATTTGAATTCTAATTTAAGCTCTATCACTGATTCTGTTTATGCATAAGTTTCCGCATATACAAAATTAGACTTTTATTTTTCTCTAAACTGCCTCCATGGAGTTATGAGAATTAGTTATATGTAATAAAGATTCAGGTATCTCTTATACCAAACACTGAAATATGAGAATAAGCTTTTCTAAGCTTTCCCATTGTATAATAAAAGGGCCCTGTGTTTGGCATCAGAGGGAATTGTGTTCTAATCCTGGTTCCACTGCTTATTACCTGACTGACCTTGAAAATCCTTCTGGAGCCTCAGTTTCTTCATCTGTAAAATGAATAATTTTGACTAGATAATCTTTACAATACTATTTGACTTTAGACCTTATGATTTCTGGGATCCCCCAAAATGCCTGGTGAGTGTCCCTGCTTATAAGGCGGAAAGGGTCATTTTGGGGGTTGTAAGTAGCACCAACAAACACCAAGGTCATTTTATATTCTCTCACTCATAATCCTCTGGAGATAAGTCTGTTGCAGATGCTAAGTTGGCTAGTTATTCATCTGGTAGTTATTGTTCTCCTCTCTTCTATGACCTGTGGGCATGTCTAGTAGGGAAATGTTCTCTTCATGTCCCTTCAGTTCTAAGTCAGCCATCCCCCCCAACCCCACCTTTCTTAAATATTGCCACCATCATTCTCTTGTACCCCATGCCATGACCCCAGGAAATTAAAAAAATAGTTGGGGCACTGATCTATTGGCCTGGATAACCTGTAAATAGGATGCTGACAGAGATAGCTGCCATCCCAGCTGAACTGGCCATGTTCTTCCAACTAAGGGACAGTCCAGTAAGCTACTGAGTTATCCTTGTGATACCTGCCAGCATTTTGGCAACTTGAAATAAAAGTCTTTGAAAACTACCTTCTGAGGGGGTGGCTGGGTGGCACAGTGGATAGAGCACTGGCCATGGAGTCAGGAGTACTTGAGTTCAAATCTGGCTTCAGACACTTAATAATTACCTAGCTGTGTGACCTTGGGCAAGCCACTTAACCCTGCCTTGCAAAAACCTAAAAACAAACAAACAAAAAAAACCCCTACCTTCTGGAGAGGGGGAAAACAGTAATTTTTCTAATCAAGCTTCATTGTCTTTTACAATTTAAAACACAAAGACTTTTTTCCAGTTGGTTTCAAATGTATGGAAAGCACAACATCCCTGACAGGGATGTTTCTGCTAGATTTCAGATATGCACCACCTCCCTCTAGTGGCAAAACACAACACTACAAGATCCCCAATTCTGTACTGAAACAAAGTTTTGTCAGAGGCCTGCAGGAGGTTCAGAGCTTAGCAACATCCTCCAAAAAACGGATATAATACCCCATTTTTTTAGTGTTTGTGCTTATCTCATCAGCAAGGTACTTATGGGTATTATGAACCCCTAAAAAAAGGAAATGGGGTCAAAAGGATATATGTTGGGGAAGCTAGGTGGAACAGTGAGTAGAGTATAGGAAGACCAGAATTCAAATCCAATCTCAGACACAATAATTACCTTGCTGTGTGACTTGGCAAGTCACTTAACCCTATTGCCTTACAAAAAAAAGAAAAAAAGAATTCTGTCTCCTGCTTTAAAGGAAATCAGTTCTTTAGATGAATGGGTTCTTAACATTTTTTATATCCTGTACCCCACTGGCTATCTGGTGAAGCCTGTGGACTTCTCAGAATAATGTTTTTAAATTCATAAAATGAAATACATAGGTCTGTATAGAAAATCAATTACATCGAAATAATTATCAAAAATTTTTTTAGAAAATTTGCAGAGCCCAGGATAAGAAACTCTGCTTTAGATAGATTAGGTAGAGTGACAGACTCAGGGAATGGAAATATAAAGAACTAAAAAGGGAGTGTGTTTTTTAATCTTATTTATTTTTAAAATTAATTTCAGAGAGGAAAGGACATTTGGCTAAACAGATATTTATGTTTGCTCTTTCTTTCAATTTACTAAGTTATCTCATACTAAATTTACTAGTACCTCACTATGATGCTGTGACAGGGGTTCTTGCATTAGGAATATGTAATAAGTGCAGCTGTATTGTGATGAGTTCCTCTGACATATTCAATCATCTTTCATGGAGTTGGCCCTTGGGGTACTGGACCAGAGGAAAACTTGAGTTCTTATTCAGGCTTAGACATTTAATAGTAGAAGTATCTTGGACAAATCACTTAACTTTATTTGCCTCTATTTGCTTATCTGTCAAATGGGTTTGAGAAAAACCATCTACCTCCCAGGGTTAATGTGAAGATTAAATAATATATGTAAAACAAACTTTGCAAACCTTAGGGAATTATATAGATGCTAGTTGTTGTTTTTCCAAGTGATCCTTGAATGTAGAAGTGTGTCCTAAGTATAGAGCCCTCTTCAGTAGCTAGGTATGTGTAATTCTAAGCCTCTATTGATTACTTAACATAGAACTTGCAATGTCTGCTGCCACATGGGTTGCAGTAACCTCCATGATACCTGAGTCTTTAAAAGCAGTGCAATGGAGCTCTTTGCTCCTTTTCCACCTTTAGGCAGTTAGCTCATAGCTGTTGCAGCAAAAAGTACTTGTTCCCACATCTGTTGCAGAGTTAGGGTAATAAGCTAGAAATTTCCATCTTTTAAAGTTACATCACACTTTTGTTAGTGACTTTCTGCTCCTGGGCAGCTAGGTGGTACAATGGATGGAGCACTTACCTTAAGAGTCAGGAGGACAGAATTCCAATCCAGTTTCAGATACTTGCCACCTACTAGCTGTGTGACCCCGGGCAAATCACTCAACCCTAACAATCTCACATCCAGGGCCATCTCCAGTCCTCCTGATTCATATCTAGCCACTGGACCCAGATGGCTCCGGAGGAGAAAGTGAGGCACAGCACCCCTCACTCAAATCCAATTCATGCTCTTTTCATGGCATCACCTCCTGATGTCATGGTCTTCAAAAATGAAGGACAAAACATTATTCTGTTCCTAGTTGTGACTATTCACTTGGATACCAGCTCTCAGCATAATGAAAAAACGTAATTTCTTAACTATTGCTGTAAAATAAGATAGTTTAGATCCTTTTAAGCATCAAATGTTTGCTACCAGTGAAAACTTTATCCCTAAAGACTTTCAGGCTGTCATCAGTCACAGATAGCTGGAAAAGTTGGTCTATACCTTCCTTACAAATAAACTTATGAAAAACCTCAGTTGTTAAGTAATTCAATGATGTAAGAAGCACCCATTCTTTTGTAAAGCAGAATTTGAGGTTCAAACCAGGACCTTTACACCCACTTCTGTGTTACACAAGTATAGAGTTCAGAAGCTCTGCCAACAGGAGTAATTCTGGCTAATGATTCATACTGGGTGTGGGAGGAGGAAAATAATCTCACAAATTAATAAATACCAATTGAAAAGGGAAAATATGAGCAGAGCAAAGTTATGTTAACAAAAAATAATTGCAAAAGGCCAGATAATACCTTGGTTCTCCCTAAACACTCAGAATTCCTATATACTGTGATATAGGAAGACAAATTTATTTTTTTTAGGTTTTTTTGCAAGGCAAATGGGGTTAAGTGGCTTGCCCAAGGCCACACAGCTAGGTAATTATTAAGTGTCTTGAGACCGGATTTGAACCCAGGTACTCCTGACTCCAGGGCTGGTGCTCTATCCACTGCACCACCTAGCCACCCCAGGAAGACAAATTTAAATGTCATTTTCACTAGGTGGGGGGAAGCCCTTTAATAACTATCTTATCTTATTAACATTACAAAATTAACTCAGAGCTTAGATCCCTTGAAATCATTAAAATCTTAAGGGTTTTAGGTTATGTAACCCTGACAACACTCCACAAATTATGAATGCCAGTTTTACAATGTCCTCATATTTGTATACTGCCTCCTCCCCTCACCCAGTCTTATGCTGCCCCACATACTTCCTTTACCTCTAACCCAACTATAAGGGATGTTAGTTCTTGCACATGCCAAATAAACAGTTACTAATCCTAGAATTTATAACTGGAAAAGATCTAGAATTTATAATTGGAAGAGTTCAGAGATCAACAGATCACTATTCCAAATGCAGCATTCTTTGCTTCATACTTTTAAAGGGTCACAAGGGTCATAGTTAACAGAAAGCTCCAAGGACTCACAACCTGGCCTGAAGACAGGAACATGTTCAAGTCATGTTTGTACATGAAGCTAATAGGGGACTGAACGAAGAGTCAGAGTTGTTAGAATAGTTTCAGTTTGCTCTGAGCTCACTTAATTATCACCAGGTTTAATTACAGTTATTAAGATCCTATCTAGTTGAAAGAGAATTGTATGTTGAAATCTTTTTGAGTTGCTATGTTAAAAGATAATGTTTTTTTAGGCTCCAGAGTGTCAAAATTTTCATCTCCACAGTGTCAATCATAGACACAATAAGTGCTCAGTAAATCCTGACTGACTGACTGCTTCATTCATTTTAGGGCACAAGTCTATTATAATTGGGATGATTGAAGGGGCAGAGCAGAGCAGCTCAAGGTGCCCTTTTTAGAGGGAATACTATAATAGGCACCATTGGTTGCCCCAACTCTACTACTAAAGTAAAATTCCAGCACTATAAGATTGCCAAATACATAAATGTCAAAATTCTAAAGGTGTGTGGGTATGAGGAAAGGACTCATGTATAGCTTTTTCCTCCATCTTATTTGTCTTCTCCCATCCTTTTCTTGAAAGAGGGTTGGAGAGAAAGTAGAGCTGGAGAGAGTAGATTGGATAAACCTAGATTGATCAAACCTTTATGGAGATGCTGAGATTCCTAGCCTTTCCAAATTATTCCTAACAAACAGCTTAATTCAAGAATCTACAACCTTCCAGACTTATGTTAAAGTTAGGTGGGAGTTTGTTTTCATTGTCATAAAGCTTCTAAGGCAAAGTTGCAAAATAAACAAAATTTATCTTCAACTCTTCTCCAAGCAACAGGTTTTTATCTCCCTTCTACCTTTTGCAATCTGTTTTCTGACCCTAGCCAGGCTTTTCCAAACTCCCTAATCCACATAGATTTTCCCTACTTCTCCACAATAACCTCTTCTACTTTCCTCTTCCAATCAAAATGTTTATTTCAAGAATGCTGTTGATTTCATCTATACATTGATCCAGTATCAGTTATGATCACTGCTATATACTGCTGGGAGACTTCTAAAATAAAATGAATCTTGAGTTGGTTCAATGTATATGGGATTGTTTTTTAATCAGGAAGCTCCTCTTGCCATTTTTATGCCCCTGTTACCTCTCATGTCAAAAATTAAAATTCATAAAATCATCATTGCATTTCTGAATCATTCTCTCTCCTCCCTCCCTTTCCCTTCAACTAATATTATAATTGGTTCTGACCTCTAAAGGCCTCAGTTAAACAAGGACCATCCCTTGGGGAGAGAATATAGGTAATCATAACTGAAGATTAAAAACTTTCAGAAGTCTGTGTTCTTTAATGCACAGTATCTCCTGTATTGTTTATTGAACTGTTTGCTTCTCCAGTCATTTAAAAATTATCTTCCCCAATCTCATAAAGGTGACAAATATGTCTTTGCTTAAATTAATTGTAGAAACTCTGGTAAATAGGAAGGTATAGATATCTAGGAATTTAAACTTTAGGGTTATGTAAGTCTTTTAAGGAAATTATGTTTAATAATTGTGACTTTTTAGAAGCCAAAAGAATAAAGGGAGGGGGGGAAGACCTATAAAGGCAGATACAACTATCTAACCTGGGAAAAAAGAGATTCCAAACTTTGACTTTCTAAAACCTAAAAGTTTTCTATTTATATAAGGGGATATCTTTAACTATTGAAGTTTTAGCAGGATCAGGACCATGGTCAGGTTACAGTCACAGATTACAGATGGAGTTGCCATTTCATGTTGGGCAAGGTCAAAGTTGAAACCAGGTCATAGGAATCTTTCCAGGCAAAGATGGAGAGTCAGATGAAATTTTCAGCAAGACTCCTCTAGAGTTAACTCTAGAGAACTGTCAGATTCAGTTACATGATCAGTAACATGGGAAAGGAAAATCTGACTGATGTGTGATGTTTGCCTGTGGAATAATGCCCCATTATTACATGTGAGCACTGCCCACACACATTCTTATTTCTTTAGGTCCTTTGTAGACTGATGAGACAGTCCCCCCAGGATTCTTGACCCAGTGTCAGGGTTTGTGGGATAGATATATTACCTCATGAAGTCACAAACCATGTCTAGAATATAGAGGTTTCTAATTATTTCTCATCAATGTTCATCTAGCCAATAGCTTTCTCAAGTCTATGAAGCTTGCCACACCTTGAAGCTAGAAGACCACTCTTTGAGAATTTATCATATCCAACTAACATCACTGCAGGCAGTTACATTGCCAAAAGGAAGAGTTCTCAACAATTATGAGCCTAAGAAATTGATGATAACCCCATGAACTTTTACCTGGAAAGCCACCTAACAATTCCATTAAGATGTGTCTGACACCTAGTTTCTAGGAATGTTACTGGCATGGAGATTCTAAAATGACAGACCTAGTAGTCACTGACCCACAGAGATTGGAGGGAGGGGATAATTATTGGAAGCCCACTTGTATGTGGCCTTATTTCAAACTGGACCTTAACTTATGACCCAGAAAGAGCTTAGTGAACCACTGAGTTGTACCCCTGTTAGAGCTTCCAGATCTATTTGTTATTTCAACAAAGTATGTCCTCTGAAATTAATTTCTTGAAGTCTTCCAGGTAGGGGTCTCTAATATATTAAATACCATTGCCCATTTACAGTTCATATACAGATGAAAAGAGAGATCACAAATATAGTCTTCACTTGGTAGCAAAGTTGTAGAGCCAAGGTTTAAAAAATAGAATATTCTACACAAGATAACCACATAATTCTATTTTTCAGCCTATACATTTTTTTCCTTATCAAGCTGATAGGAGACTATAATGAATGCTCTAGTGCTATTACCATCTGGGCCCAGGGGTTGGTATTTTCAATTTGAAGATATTGTCAGCTCTGTAGATCAGTGTTGCAGAGCCTAAGGGGGAAAAAAGCCCTGGACTTTTGTCTTCATCTGGCCAGAGGATTTGAAAATATAGTCTAAGGGAGCAAACTAAATGTTGACCCTTTATAGCAAGTGTGTCAGGCATTAGCAGATGGGCCTTGTGACATTTGTTTTTGTCTTCATTAGTAGTATGGTTTGCATTATATTCATGAATGGGTATTGAATTCTGTATGTGACTCTTAAGGGTTTTTTTGGTTGGGCCATGTGACCCAGAAGAGCTAAAAGGTTAGATACCCCTACTATATAGGAAATGGTCATAGGTTGACAGCAATTGCAGGTCTCCAAATGGACAGTTCTCAATGAGGCAATGGATAGAGCAAGTGACCCTTGAGTCTTGAAGACCCGAGTTTAGATTTGGCCTCAGATACTTGACCTTTACTAGCTCTGCAACCTTAGGCAAATTCACTTAACCCTGATTGCCTCACATCCAATGGCCCTCTCCAGTCCATCTTCATCATCTGATTCCTATTCTGACCACTGGACCCAGATGGCTCCAGAGGAGAAAGTGAAACTGGTGACTTTGCACGGCACTCCCTCACTCAAATCCAATTCATTTGCTTGTCATGGCATCACCTCCCTGATGTCAAGATTTTCTTCAGGAATAAAGGACAAACATCACTCCCGCCCCTTGAATCTATAATTCTATGGATGCCTTTCAGTTGTTGCAATGTGATAGGACCTAAACAATGACATCCTCAAAATACTCTCTAAGCAATTATTTTTTCATTCATTCAAAAAAATATCTATTAGATACCTTTTGTATGCAAGCTACTGAACTAGACACAGAGAGAAAGGAAGATATAGTTCCGTTCCTCAACTAGAGTGTAGGGTTTTATGTAACTTATAATCTACAAAGGAATAATAAATGCATGTAAATAAAGAGAATCAGAAATTCCTGAACATTTTAGTCCTTCAATCAGAAAGAAATGGTTGTTGACATGGTAGTCATTTAGGCATCACCTGCAGTGTCAGTCATATCAATGGTGCAGAAGTCACAAATTCAAAGCAAATTAGAAGAATCAAGGTAAGGATGCACTATGCAATAGCAACAGTACTATTTTTTTTTAGGTTTTTGAAAGGAAAATGGGGTTAAGTAGCTTGCCCAAGGCCACACAGCTAAGTAATTATTAAGTGTCTGAGCCTGGATTTGAACCCAGGTACTCCTGACTCCAGGGCCAGTGCTTTATCCACTGCACCACCTAGCTGCCCCCCAACAGTACTATTTTATTTTGTTTTTGTTTTGGGGTTTTTTTTTTAGATTTTTCAAGGTAATTGTGTTAAGTGCCCAAGTAGCTTGCCCAAGGCCACATGACTAGGTAATTAATAAATCTGAGGTCGGATTTGAACCCAGGTACTCCTGACTCCAAGGCCGGTGCTCTATTCACTGCGCCACCTAGCCGCCCCTCCAACAGTATTATTTTAAAAGACTGGCCTTATCAATTTTCCATTTTGCAAAGTCAAGATGTGGATTCTGATTATTCCATACCTTACAGAGGTTTAATTGATGTAAATTAGTCTCCAAAAATAGGCAAAAGAGTCTATAAACATTTGATATTCTTTCTATAAACATTTGATATTCTCCATTTGATGTGGAAAAATAAGACAGGCAAGGGCAACACAGATTTAGAATACAAACTCGATGGCAGAATATTACCAAAGAAAATTAACAGAAGACTGTATCACCTCACAAAAGAATAAAAATAAGTGAAAAAGAAAATGAGACTGTAGAAAGTCAGATAGAAATCATTGATACTAAAAGTAAAACAATAAATAGATATGAAATGGAACTATAAATATCATTGATTCTGGGTTCAAATCTCTCTGAAATTTACTACCTGTAAAATCTTGGGGAAGTCACTTGACCTCAAGTTCGGCCTCATTTTCCAGATGTAATATGACAGTGGACTCTGACCTTTGAGGTTCCTTCAAGTTCCAGATCCATGACCTTCCAGAATTTATAGTGATTTATGTTCATCATCATCAATGGCAGTAGTCCTTCTATATTTAACTTCTAACAATTCAGTGCTTGCTGAATCATTTTAGGAAGTAGAAATGGCACTTAGGAAGAAATTGCTGATACATTGTTGAGAACTAATCAAGTAAATCATACACAGGAAATTTCTATTAATGGCTGTGTAGTTTTTGAAGGAACTTGGGAGATCAATTTTCAAAATTCCAAAAGGGATAGAAAAGATCACAGATAATATTACCAAAACTTTTTTTAAAAATTGAGAAGACACTAACTGCAAATCTATATGCCTAATTTTTCATGTCTATAAATCTTGAGAATGCTTTAAGTACTCATCAAGAACATCATAGAAAAGTTTATTTTTTAGAAAATTAACAAGCTCTTGCATAAATATTTGGTATAAATATGTGGAGTATCAATACCTTGGACAGGTCATGCTTTTCTGTAGGCTTCCTATCTATAAAATAAGAAAAATTTCTATCTTCCTTATTTATAAGACAAGTATTCTTCCAGCTCTAAATCTATAAACCTATAAGATGGCTCTTTAGAACAAATCACATCTTTACAACAGATCATTATCTTATGAATGAAAAGTGGAACAGCTAAGATCCCACTGTGCTAATTATTTTTTAAAAATTATTATTATAAAAAAACAAAATCACATAAGAAAACAAAACATTTGATTTGGTAGGGCAAAAAGAGCCTTGAAGATTCTCACCCAAGATGTTTCTTTTGCACAGGTTGAAACCATCCCGTTCCACCTTCTCAAAGGTTCAATGAGAGAACAAAATTAAGAGGGTCAGTGTCAAATAATAAATACCTCAGAGAAAAAGAACAGGGGAAACTTACTATTTCTTAGCATTTGGATATCTACTCAAATAAATATTGGAAATCTATTAAAATGCATTTAGTATGACTAGCTTAAATTAATCAAGGATATAATGATAGTTCAACATTCCTAAAACTGTATTTATACATATTATGTAAACCATATACATAAAATACCTGATTTTATTAATATATGCATCTCTTCAAAATCATGCTAAAAACATTAAAAAGTATCTTTTGTTTTACAAAAATCCAAGAACTAGCATTATCTGTAAGAAAGAAGCATTAGAAACCTTCCTATTGAGATCATTGACAAGGAAAGATAGCTATTTTCTCTCACATTTTTGACACTTTAGTAGAAATGCTAATTATATAAAATTATTTGAAAAAAACTGAAAATGCAAAAAGAAAGTAAAATAATTTCTATTTTAAAATCTCAGAAAATCAATAAAATATTAATCAAGATAATAGTTTCTGTTAAAATTGGCAGGATACAAAAACACGTTCACAAAAATCATCTGCCTATTTCTATATATATATTATTTATCTAGATATAAATATATAATTATAAATTTCTATATGGTCACATATATTTGTGTATTTTTATACAAGAATATGTAGTGTGCTATTGTGTTTTTGTCCTTCATTCATGAAGGACATCTCCCTGACATCAGGGAGATGATGCCATAACATGAATTAGATTTGAATAAGGAGGTGCTATGCTAAGGCACCAGCCTCACTTTCTCCTTCAGAGCTGTCTGGATCAGCAGCCAGATATAAACCAGGATGACCGGAGATGCTACTAGATGCAAGGCAATCAGGGTTAAATGATTTCTCGATACTCTTCCAGTTCAAAATCCATAAATCCATAAGATGGTTCTTTACAACAGATCGCATCTTTACAATAGATCATTGTCTTATGAATGAAAAGTGGAGCTGTTAAGATCACACAAGTCATATAGGTCCTCCGTAGTTGTCCCCAGGAGCTCATTATAATACAGTCAATTTTAGTGCAAAACTTCTGAGCTCCAGCTATGCTCCAGTTTAGCCTCTCTGGTGGCATGGATTATAAGTATATGCCACTATACTCAACCAATTTCAATATTAGTAAGAGACCTATGAGAAAGATTTAGAAAGAGAAGTTTCATCCACAATAGTCATATAATAAACCATAGAAATAAAAAACATAATTGTAAAGTTAGTTGTTAATTGCTAGCTTCCACCCATATAATAAAAATGATGATCCTACCTAAGTTAGCTATTGATTTTAATGTTGACAAAAGATAACTTTACAGAATTAGGTAAATAACATTCATCCAAAGAGGCAAAAAAATTTAAAAATTTCAAGGTCAATCACAGAAAAATAGCAATAAAGGAGTAAGCCAAGTAAGATTATCATCTGATGTCAAAGAATAAACTTTTCATATCAGTTAAAATATAAAATTAGATCAAAACAGACTGAATAAGAAGGAAAACTGTAAAACTTGTTTGGCAGAAAATAGTTGAACCTGGCATTTCATACTACATACCACAATAAACTTCAATTAGTTAGGCATCTAAAATGGAGAGGGAAGAGGTAAAAGGGAAAGAGAGTAGCAAATGGATGTTAGTGCCATGTACAATTATGATTAGGGATAGCATTCATAATTAGCAAGCAGTGGATATCACAAGAGAGAAAATTTTGATTAGTTAAAAAGCCTTTTCACAAACAAAATTAATATAACTAGAAGGAAACATTATGAGAAAAATCCTTGCATTAAACATCTCTAATAACTGATATTTAAGAAAAGAGATTTAAACAAACATGAGGTTGAGTTATTACAACTTTCAATAGAAGAAATATAAGCAACTGTGAAAACTATATCAAGTGGTCTATTCTTGAACCAAATACAAATTAAAAGAACTTTGGGGTATTACCCCCCCACAACCCTCAAATTGATAATGATAAAGGAAAAAATAATGTTGAAGCTTAAAACAATCTAAAATTATATAAGCAAAACTATTCTATTGTATATTTGTTTTGACCCATCGATCTTACTTTGGACATATGCCTCAAGGAGCTTACTAACTGAAAGAAGGCACTGTACAAATCAGGATATTTAGAGCATCACTTTTTATAGTAGCAAATAATGAGAATGATTATAAAATGGTTGTACAACCATTAACATAATTAGATACTATTACACCATAGAAGCAACAAACAATTATTTCAAAGAAAACATGATATGTTTGAATTGATGTAGGACCTAGGGAACAAAACAAGATAGGCTAATAATATGCAATAGCTACAATAATGTAAATGAAGTGCATTAAAAGGAAACAAATTAGATATGCCAGGTGTGGTGGCTTATTCCTTTAATCCCTGGTACTGGAGAAGACTGGAGCTGGCTAGGGAATCTCTTGAGCTTGGAAGTTCTGAGCCACAGATCTGTTGACTGCATTAAGTTGCTGGTACCAATATGGGGAACCTCCTAACTGACTTATGGGGAGAACTGATCCATGTTGGAAATGGACCAGATCTAAGCTCCCTTGCTGATCAGTGGAGAATGTCTATTTAACTTCTAGCCTATGAGAAATATCAACAGCTTAGTTTCCAAAAATATAAAAGAAATTAGATGTCCAATTATCAGTTAAAAAGACTGATAATTGATCATACTTCTTAGTTAAGAGAGGTTGTGGTCCACAGGAATATAGTATTTGCTAAAAACCATGATTATTGATTGTTGATTAGGGAAATTTATTGGGAAGTTGTTTTATCTAAAAATGAAAGTATCAAAACCATTTTCAAAATTAAAAGATAAAAGGTGAAAAAAGAATACTTAGAGGCAGATAAAGGTTAGAAGATATTACAAAAGACTGTGCTAAGAGATCTAGCAAGTTTAAGTATTATGAAAATTTTTTTTTAATTTCTTAAAGACAGTCTGAAGAAAGTATAAAGGAATCATTAACTGAAACAGACTGTTCTTATTAAAGGGTTAAAATAGTAAGCATTCTACATATTGCCAAGACATGAACATTGCATACAACTGTTTTTACATGTCTCTCATTCGTCTAAGACATCCAACACCATTATAGAAATCTTTCTTACCTAGAGAAAAATAGAAAAGGGATGGAAGAAAAAGGACAGGGGGAAGGGAGGGGATGTAAGTGATAGAAGAAAGATCAAGGGAGAGGTTAGTCAGATACAATGCACTTTTGAGGAGGGGCATGGTGAAAGGAGAGAGAGAGAGAGAGAGAGAGAGAGAGAGAGAGAGAGAGAGAGAGAGAGAGAATAGAATAGAATAATGGGAGTCGGGGTGGAATACAACTAGCAATAGCAACTGGGGGGGGATTGAAGCAATTTTTCTGATGGAGACATTTTGAGAAAATTTATGATAATGCTATCCATCCCAAAGACCAAACTGATGTGATGGTATCAGAATACAGACTGAAGCACACTTTCTTTTCTCTCGCTTTATTTTTTTTTTGAGGTTTCTCTTTCTTTGCAGGGGGTGGGGATTATGTTTACTTTTACAAGACTATTGTAGTAATATGAAAAAAATTAATTTAATTTAAAAATGACATCCAACACCAGTTGTTGACTGAGAATACATTCTGTAAGATGAGTAGGATAAAGTAGTAGCAGCAGTTAAGCAGCTGTAACTTTTAAATATCCCTGAAATGCCAAACCTTTAAATTGGCAAAGATATATCATAGGAGATACTCTTAGAGAAATTCAAATGTTACATTTGAAGATGTAATTTTTTTTACTTTTGAACAAATGCTATCCAAAAAAAATCTTATATTTTTAGCTAGAAGGAAACACTGAAATCAGTTAAACCCCCTGTAATCTTATAGATCAAGAAACTGTGACCTACAGATGTTAACATTTACAAGACCACAGCAACAGAGAAAGGATTTGTGTGGGTACTTAAGACTCCAAATCCAGTGATTGTTCCACTAACATTTTGACAAGTGCCATCCTATTACTTACAAATTTATAAGCTCCTCATGTGTGTGTGTTTTCTGCTCTGTTAAGAACTCCACCACTTTTAGAGCTTTTAGACTTCCTGCATGCTACAGCTATGATTTGATGGAAACAATAATAGTTTTGAATCTAATACATAATACTCAAACACAGTTTATGTCAAAATTCTTGGGAAGACCAATACTGAATTCTCAACAGAATCCAAGCTGTTGGTAAACCAACATTCAGAAATGAATTTGGTAGAGATGAAATGTCTTTGAAATTGTTTGCTGCTAGCTTGAAAATGCTGCTTGACTTGAAAATACAGAATCAGTATTAACACTTCCTTTTGCCTTTTGAGAGTGATTGTTTGATAGCGCCATCCTGATGCTCTATCAAAGCCTCAGCTACTCACGGACTGGCCTAGACTTGAACCTTGATAAGGACATATGATTCTACAGTGTTCATTGGTCACAGGCCATGATAGATGACTTGCAGTTTGAGAAAGTACTGCAGTCTACCTAACTCAGACCCTAACATCAAGAGCATGGATAGAGAATGGACCAGAAGAGGCAAAGTCAGCTATATTAGTTTTGGCCAACACTTTACAATGTTGCCCATAAAAATCATAAAGTGTTCAGCTCTGTAGTGCTGCTCAAAAGAAGCTACAAATGAATGTTAATCCATAATAAAGTACAAAAATCATAAACTTGTCATCAACAAGAAAGAACCAAGTGCAAAATCTTCCCATATAGTCACAAGACAAATATTTGCATCCATAGCCAAATAAAGTCCCTACTCTGTGCTAGGCACGGTGCTAAGTACTTTACTAGATTATCTTGAGCTTCCTAACAACCCTGAGAGGTAGGTGATAATATTATCCCCACTTTACATTTGAGGAAACTAAAGCAAACAGACATTAAATGACCTGCCCAAGGTCACACAGCCTCTGAGTACCTGAGGCTAGATTGAACCCAGGGCTTTTTGATTCCGGATCTATATCAGTCTATTCACTGTGCCTCTAGCTGCTTCAAATGTGAGAATGGCTCATATTTATAAAATGCTTTTCAAATTATTTTCTTCACAACATGAAATAGTGAAAACATTAATCCTATTTTGCAGAAGAAACTTCAATAAAGTTACTTTACCAAGACTACATGACTAGTAAATGGCAGAGCAGAAAATTATACCTGATCTTCAAACTCCAGTCCAGTACTCTTTTTTCATTCTACCTCGTGGCTTCTCTAATAC
Source organism: Macrotis lagotis (assembly GCF_037893015.1). NCBI lineage: Eukaryota > Metazoa > Chordata > Mammalia > Peramelemorphia > Peramelidae > Macrotis > Macrotis lagotis. The sequence goes on from NC_133666.1 coordinate 300,716,667, forward strand.
TAGAGGCAATTTGAAAAGGGTTAGGTAGGTTAGCTAGTAAGAGCCAGGATTTGAACTGCTGAGTTCATAGCATGGTGCCACTATTTTTAATTATAGAAAAAATATTTTCTCCCTTAAAAGCCAAAAAAAACCCTTTTTTTCTACATTCCCTTCACATGCTCTAAAGAAATGGGTTAGTACAATTTGATCCATATTTGTCAGACTTTCTTTTAAAGCTGTCCAGTTTTTTATAAGTATGATCACATTTTCTCTACAACATCCTTATTTTATAATAGGTGACTGGAGTCATCATATTGGGTAATGTGTACAAGGACATACAGTAACCAGTCCAGGAACTTGTACTAAAATTCAGGTTTCTAATTCAGTACAAATGCTTTTCCCACTTAAAATACATACATCCTTTAAGAATTGGGATTGAACACTAAACTGTTCATATAAGTGTTCCTCCGATTCATTTATGTCTTTAATAAAATGATTAGAAGTAGACTTGAATAATTTTGATATATTTTAAGTAAATTGAAACTGAATTTAATTAAGATGGGGATCTATTCAAGTGAATCTGTGATCTCATTTGGGAGCTCTCTGCATTGAGGCAGATAAACCATTCAAACTGAAAACATTCCTTATTGGTCAGTATAATTACACAGAGGGGCAGCCAGGTGGTACAGTGGATAGAGCACCAGCCATGGAGTCATAAGGACCTGAGTCCTCACACACACTTATTACCCAGCTGTGTGGCCTTGGACAAGTCACTTAACCCCATTGTCCTGTAAAACCAAAAAAAAGGAGAACTATAGTATAATTATATAGAAAATGTATTTTTAAAATATTTTTGTAAAGAAAACTAAAATGAAATAGGTTTCTAATTGTATATGTTTGCTATTTGTGACATCTGCACATTTTCAGTATGATTCCATGCAATGAACTGCTGCTTTTGCATTTTAGTAAAGTTGATTGCCTTTAGTTGATTTAAGGTACAACTTTTTTTGGTTTTCTTTTCTTTATCAACTATAGATATCGAGCAGAAGGAATTATACCAGAGACTCCAGCTAAACTCATTCAGTTTATGTGTCTTCCTGAATTCAGAAGCAAGTGGGATAAATCATTAAATACATACAGAATATTACACAGGATTGATTTGGTAATTCATTGTTTAATGTAGAAATTTTACTGCATAATTTAAATATTTGGTGTTTTGATTGCCTGATAAAATGAATTTAGCTTTGTCTTGAACTTGATTTCATTATGTGCACATACACTATTAAAAGAATTCAAAATGATTTAACTTTTTAATATAGAAAAAACTCTTTAAGGTTTCACTATTATGATAGTTCTTGATTCCTATCACTTAGTGTTGCTAAAATGACCAATGTCAGGGATTCTTTTGCTAAATGCATTACTTAGCTTTCATTCCCTAGCTGTCTTAGCCCCCAGCATTACCCAACTATCTTGCAGATGTGTGCCTTTTATAACAAGAATGCAGAGTGAATATGCGTGCAATTCCACCCCAACTTCTTACAAAACAACCCATAGTATGTTTCCTCCTGATGAGTCAATACAGTCATTGTACCTGATAACCTGCCAGTTATCAACACAGTGATTATTAGTTATTACAAGATAGAAGGAAATTTTTAAGAGTAGAAAGCAGGACAGAGATGAGAAAATAGCATGGAATAAGAAATGTTTGCAAGAGAAAATAGCAGTTATCTCTTGCATAGGAAGACAATAACAAAGTCAGGGGAAGATGATGTGTGACTAGAGGTGGGAAAAGGGACACTGAACTTTGGAGAAAGATACTGTGTACCTTTAATTTCTCATTAAAGCAACTACAAAAGTTAGGTCTGATGCCTGTGACATTAAGAGGAAAGCAAGTTGAGCTTTTCAAAAATTCTGTCTCACTTATCTTTTTGCCTGTTTTATATATTTATGTTGTAGATAGATGGTAGTATTTTGATAAAAATTTGTGTTTGTGGGAAAATTTTGATAGTATCTATAGGCAAATGTCTGCAGCCTTTTAATTCAGTGATAGATATTATAAACCGGAACTGTGATGTTAAATGTGGGTTGTATCAAATAGAATTTTTGGAAGCCCAGTCAATTGTTCATATTAATATTGCAAACTGTTTCCAGAACATTTTTTTTCACTTTCTTGACCCTCTATACCCCACATTTGTCCCAGCTCAAAAAAATTCATTTTGACATGGTTGCCACCATAATGCAAAAAGTTCCATAGCTGGAATAAAATAAAAATTATGATAGAGGTCAACCAGCTTATAGACCCTGTACTTTCCTTATCACCACTGACAAAATATAATTTCCCTAGACCCCCTTAGGACACTTCAGTCCTTGTGGATCCCAGTTTCTTATCTGAGGAAAATTCCCCACTCCTCCATTTGAAAAACAGCACAAAATTTATGGTTCTCTTGATCATTCTACTTATGAGCATTTTAAGGAGTTCCACTATCAATTTAATCTCAATATTAATGGGCTTATTTTTAACTATGTACTTGGAATATAAAGGGGGAAATGACAGCAAGAGGTTAAAAACAAACCGGTAACTATCCAATTTGTACTGATATGTATTGCCTTTTTACGACTGATTTTTCTACTAGATACTCCTTTGTAAGTACTAGTTAGAATCTGAAGTAGAATTTTTCTTTCAGTCTGTTTAATAAAAAGAGTAACTTAATTGGTCTGACTCTTAGCTTTCCTAATGAAATAAAACCTCATGGTGACACGTTGAATAAATTTTACAAGGGGGTGGGGGAGGAAATAGAATTATTCTACTTCCTTACTAGTTTCTCTTTTCTCTACCAAAACAGGAAAACAGAAAACAGAAAACAGCTTCTGGACCTATGCAAATCATTCATCCCTCTCCTTGGAGACATGTCTTTTAGGGGCATATGAGAAAATCTCCTGTGTTTAGGTTTCTAGATGACAAGGAAACAAGTTGCTTACATGTTTGAAGCAGAGACTAGAGGGGAAGGGAAGGGAAGAAAGAAAGATTTTTTTTTATTGGGGGATTTTAGGGAGTCCAGTCCCAAGAAATTTTCCTGTGTGCAGGAAGAGAATGAGGTTCTATATATTTATGACTAGATCTAATAAGATCCCTTGGACAAGTATGAAATATGATTTGGTAATTTCCTGTGCAATTTTCAAACTATTTTTCTTTCAAAGAAAATTTAATTTTGGAGAATAAAGTTATTTTGGGAACACACAAAAAAATCAAATTTTTACATAACAGCTGCAATTTTATCTATTTTTGTTACAGGACACGTTTATATTGCACACCATTACAAATAGTTTTGCCATGGGCTCAATTGCCCCCAGAGACTTTGTTGACTTAGTACATATCAAGTACTATGAAGGGGATAAAGTGATTGTCAGTTGTAAGTTGAAACATTTTGGTTAATTTTTGATATAGATTATCATTTGTTTTTTTTGTCCTACCAAGAATATATTTTCAAACAAATTTGGCTTCTGTTTTCATAAAGACAAAAATAAATAAGACTATTGAAATAGCCTCATTGGTCTCCCTTAATTCAGTTATTTCTCTCTCCAATGCATCCTTTAAAAAGCTATCAAAATCTTCCCCACTCCCTTGCTTATAAAACTTCAGCAATTCCTTGGTTATCTCTAGGATAAAATTCAAACTCTTTGGCCATACATTTAAGGACCCTCACTACCTACCTTTTCAGTCTTCACATAACTACCTCTTTGTGCACTAAATGTTCCTGACAAACTATATATTCTATTTACTTTCCAAATTCAATATTCATGGAAGTTTATCACCCCTTTGGGATACCATCTTTTAGAAAGCTCAATGCAAATGACCTTAGTAACACTGTTTCAACTAGCTCTGCTGTTGAAATTTCTTATTTCCCCACATTCAAATTAGGCCCTGTGGCTAAAGATTCTTAGGATTTCATCATCTCCCTTCTTATGATCAGCAACTACATCTTGTCCACTTCCCCTTCCCTTTCCATTCACTAAGCTGAACTACAGACATGCACTAGGGTCAATAGACATGGATCCTTCCATTTTCCAACACCATTGCTTGTATCACCTTCATAGAATGCTTACTTTGTAAGCTCCTGGTTCCACTGTGATTAGAAAGTGTTTAGTCTGTACATATGTAGTATATGTTATTGTTTCTTATCTCTGCTCCCAAAAATTTTTTCCAAAATCCCATCATCAATACTAATACCTTACCTTTATTTGATGCTTTAAGGTTTTAAAAACAACCTTGTAAATTGAGTAATATATTGTCTCCATTTTACAAATAAAGAAACTGAAGCTAAGAGGTAAAGTTCCTTATCCATGCTCTTAAGTGGCCAGATCTTCTGGTAAATTTGGTCCATCCCATTGTATGGCCATATATTTGGCTTTCTAGAACATGTAGGTTCAAATAAAAGCAACAGAAAGGCAGGGTATAGTTGCTCTACAAAAGGGGAGAGAGAGGAAATAGAGAGCCTTAAGCATTGTTAAAGGGAGAAGGGCACAGTATATAACTAAGATTAATTCCTAATACTACTTGCCACACACACACACACACACCAAAATACCAAACAGCCAAGGTATTGTAGAAGCAGCTTACTTGATGCTTGATAGAGTGGATTTGAAATATTGAGTGTAAATCACACTTTTGCCATTCATATCTAATTTTAATCTATTAGGGGAGGTCAGTATTTTAAGTGTCTGTAATTAATCATTTGGGAAAGTATGCTCTTCCATGAGAACAGTTGCCCATTAGTGTTTTACATTTCCTTATTCTTATATGCTGTTTTTTTAAAACTGCTAATATAGTGAGATGTTCTTGAATTAACTGCCTGTTAATCTCAAAATACATAAACAGATATTACCCTATTATCTAAACTTTGGTAACAATTTCTATTTAAATCCAAACTTCAGCCTTAAAAAATATCAAAGGAGGGGCAGCTAGGTGGCGTAGTGGATAAAGCACCGGCCTTGGAGTCAGGAGTACCTGGGTTCAAATGCAGTCTCAGACACTTAATAATTACCTAGCTGTGTGGCCTTGGGCAAGCCACTTAACCCCATTTGCCTTGCAAAAACCTGAAAAAAATAGCAAAGGAAGCCCTAGCATCTAGAAAATTGTTATATAATACCCTATTAACTTTTATGTTTTTATTTCATTTGGTTTTCACAACCGCCCTGTAATTGGCATTATTTTTCAGTTTTACATATGGAAAAATGAACCCAAAAAGTATTTATTCAAATGATTTTTTGTTTTGCTTTTCAACATGTCTGTTTGAAGAAAGATATCCTTTATCTTTCAGCAGAACTAAGAATATTTACAATGTGCTTTCCAAATGATGGTAACCTAAAAGGGAGATAAACTTGAGGGAGGCTGTCTCCTCTGGATAGTGTTGTGTATAGTTTGACAGGAATGTTGAGGAAACAAAGAGTATAATTTAAGTGAAGACTGGAAATGTATGTTCGAGCCAGGTAGTGAGGTGCCTTTCTAGGAAGATGACATTATATTTTTTGTTATAATTGTGAAATGGAATGGAATAATGAGAAGGAACCTAAGACCCAATAGCAGAGGTTGCCTTTTTTATCTTCAGCATTTAGCATAGCAAAATGTTTGACACATAGTGAGGATATAATAAATGCTTTTCCATTTATTCAAAATTTCCATTATAATCACTTCTACATCTAGGAGCAATTAACTTGATACTTAAGATACTACCAAACTTTTTTTTTCCCTCTGCCATTTTTATTGAATAATCAGAAGTAACCTTGGAAAACAAAGGGGAAAAAATGACTTGCACATGAGCTGCAGCTCTGTATTAACAAGCATCTTTTCTTAAAAAAAAAAAAAAACCTAACATTTTATTTTCGAAGTTGTTCTTCTTATCAGTGATTCCTATTGACCTTTGTTCTATGTTCTATTGACTGATTTTTTTTAAATGAAAAGATATTCTGACAAATTTTTAATTGTTGAGTCATCTAAAACATAGAACACAACCTTACTTTGACAACAATAGTAGGCTGAAAGCAACGCAGAATAAACATGTGTGATCATTCATTTAGCAAACCTTTACTGTTACTCACTGTTAGTCTAAATAAGGGCATTCTTGCTCCCGTGAAGTTTATAGTTTAGGTTGTGAAAACAATTTTTAGATAGACTCATCAAGAATTCAGTATCTACCAAACTCAGTGATTTTTCCTCATAAAACTTAGTTTATATAGGAATTACCTAAAAAAATCTTTAGATATTTGACTAACTCATCTTTGTTCCTAAAGATAAAAAAATGAAAAATCTCTTACTGCCCTCATGGAACTTTCATAAACTCATATTCTTAATGACATTTAAAGTTTTTTTTTTTAATTTTATCCCTAAGAACACAAATTTTACCCCTAAGGATACAATAATTAGAAATGTCGAAGATTCTGAGAGTCCAGAGTGTATATGCCTAAGAATATCTATCCCTAAAGACGAATGAAGGCAAAGATTCAGTAAAACTGAATGCTGCTTATATATTTTCTTAAGAGAATATATTGCTGTATTATGTATTTGTCAAGTTTGTGAAAAAGTTTTCATTAAAATGCCTTTCTTTTTTAAACTACTTAGCTGTTAGTGTGGAATATCCTCAATGTCCTCCAACTTCAAGTTATATCCGTGGTTACAATAATCCTTGTGGCTACGTATGTTCACCACTTCCAGAGTAAGTAATTGGTGTTCATTTAAAAAAAAATCAACTTTGTTCAATTTATAAAATATAAAATACAAACTGCCAAATGGAAAACAAATGCATTGTAGTAAGATTTGCTGTGAAACTGCTAAATAAATGCTATCTTGTCTATTGGCTTCTATATAAAATTAGAGATGCACTTTGTTGGGAAAAACTTTGGTTCTTAGGTTTAAAGTCATTCTTAAGCATAAGTAAACCAGGAAATAACTCAAAAGTTTTCTGTTCACAAAAATATTACTTTACTAGCTTGTCAGGTTTTACTTTTCTCCAATATAGATTCATTCTTTTGTAACATTAAGTAATTGTCCCTGGTTTTAAAAAGAATGCATAGAGCCATGAATAGATAATGTATTATGTCTTAAGAAGAATATCTTACCATTAATGAATTTTTCAAATCACATCCATCTAAAAGATTACTGGGGGAATTCCCTGCAGAAGCAAGCATATAAGAATGAATCTGTTTGATAAAAATGGGAAAGGGCCAAACCTTGGATCAAAGCAATCCTCAGATAAAGTAGGCCTGAGAAGGGTATGATAACAACCTAGGAAGTAACAGGACAGCATGAGGAAACTAGGTGCCTGGAAAAAGGCAAAAATTTTACCTGTTATAGTTTTATCCAATTTTAATCAAACCTGCCTGGATATAACATCATCACAGAAATGTAGCAATTTTTTAAAAAATCATATATTTACAGAAAACCCTCAAAAAATTAAAAGACAATTATAGTACTTAGAAGTATTACTAGTACTACACTATTCTCAAATTACAGAAAAAATATTTAAAAGTTATGTGCAATACTAGAAACATTGTCAATATATTTCACATAAGACTTTCTTAAATTAGATTTGAATTATTTAAACTTTAGATGAAATTTCAATCAAGTGAGAGATATCTGAATATGAAAAAACCTACTCTTTAAATTAAATCTTTTGTATATATATTCACCATCAACTTTATAATGCCAAGAATCTTAATAGTAATATTTCTGCAAACAAAAAAGTCTTAAAATACTGTAAAATTTGAAAAAAGGTATTCCAATAGTTTGTCTACAAGGAAGGATCTATGGTAATATCATATGATAACTTATTTTAAGGAATGTAAAATAAAGTTGAATTAGAAAACCACGTTTCTTGATGCATTTTGTTGTAATTTAGCTCTGTTGATCATTTATATTAGTTTAAAGAATCACTGGTTTTAGATAAGTGATATGTCAGGTATCCTGGAACTCTGACGCTGGCATACCCCAGAAAGGGTTAAGACTCTTGACTTAACTCAGAAAGACTAAGAGTGAAGGCATCCTCAGCAGTTGCTGGCCTGGTGCTTATGGCCAATCAGCCCTTTGGTAGATTTCTTAGACCTATACTGCTGACAGCATTAGCTTGTGCATGGGAGAAAAGGCTATTTCATAGCAACTTGCTACCTTTACATGTTGCTTTTACAAAGCCATCTCAGGCCAGAGCTCATTATGGCTCTTCGTAGCAACTATTAACTTCCTGACTAATGTATGTCTTCCTGATTAGATGAACATTTTGTTAATTATCAACTTAGCTAACTTTCCATGGCAGGGAAAATGGCCTAGAATTTGCTATGGCACAGAGTTGCTGGGGCAGGGATTGGGAAGCTAATTTCTAGAAAGTTGCACTCTATCTGATCATCCTCCTAGTTAAATCTTCATTGCTAATGCAAAGAGAAGGGGAAACATCACTGGTCAAATAGACAGGATGGAAAATTATTTTATCTTAATTTATATTATTATTTTATCATGTATTAGGGCCTTCCTATGGATATATATTATATCCATACAAGAAATTTTATAGAGAACAGGGATGCTTGGCATAGTGGATAAAGCACCGGCCTTGGAGTCAGGAGTACCTGGGTTCAAATCCAGTCTCAGACACTTAATAATTACCTAGTTGTGTGGCCTTGGGCAAGCCACTTAACCCCATTTGCCTTGCAAAAACCTAAAAAAAAACAAGCAAAAAACAGGGATGCTTAAAAAAAATAGTTCTTTAAATTCTGTGTCTTCCAAACCATTTCCACATAAGAAGTGAGGACTATATATAGACTAAACACCTAGTAACACTGATGAGTCAGGTTCCAAGTTATATATACACATTCCAAAAAACAATAGCTAATTGTACTAAGGAATGTGCTTTCCTTAGTCAAGAATCTGAAACTAGAATTCTAACCAACATTCTTAACTCTAGTAATTAAGAAAAGATACCCAGAATTCCTAACATAGTCATTCTGGAGCTCCATAAATGTCAATAAATCCCCAAGTACTTCAGATAGCAGACGCCTTTTCCTCATTTCTCAAATTGTACATATTAAAATATCACCAAACTTTTTAAATGCCTAATACAAGTATAACAGAATTACAAAATAAAATTATAGCAATAATAACTTTGACTAATTTAAGTAGAACAAACAGATTGAGTAAATCCAATAATTACTTTATTTTTTTTTCTTCCCTTCTTGCAGGAACCCTGGCCACTCAAAACTGGTGATGTACGTACAACCAGAACTGCGAGGAAATTTATCCCGGGCTGTAGTTGAGGCAACAATGCCTACCAACTTACTGAATTTGATCCATGATGCAAAAGATGGAATAAAGGCACAAAAGGCTCATGCAGCACAGTCATCCCCAAAAGGCCATTCATCATCACTACTTCCTAAGAAATAAAATGGCTGTACAGCTTTTGAATCCATGCACTTTCTTCAGGCCTCTTCTAACAGTCAATGTGGAACATGCCATTACATTATTTTCTCATGCACATCAACAGGGTTCTTAAGGAAACTAAAAACTCAGTTATAAAAGGATCAACATTAAATATCGCTTTATCTCAAAAACAATATTATCAAGAGCACCACTTGTATCTTGCTTTCTTCTGAGAAATGCTATTGATAAAAATAGAATCAAGAAAATAAGTGCAAGTATAGTGAGCATTCAGTATAAACTAAAACTAAGAAAATACTTTTTTCTTTCATTTAATTGTTCAAACTTGATAAATGTAATGAGAATAAAAATCCACTTATATACTAAATAAAATATAAAATTTAAGATTGGAGTGACAAATCACAAAACAGAAAAGCTATCATACATTGCACACATTTCTATTTAAACAATTTTGATATTTCATTAGCTTGTATGTTACTAACACTATGTTTTTCTGGATTGGGAATTTAGTCAGGATTCCTGAACTTTGTAAATCACTATGCTTTCTATGGAGATAAATCTCCAAACCAGTATCTATGTCTCTTGAAAAATCTTACATCACTATTCCATGTATCCACTGAACAACTGTGTACCATTCTGAATGGTACACAATTTCTGAATTTTTCCTTCAATAACGATGATCAGAATATAAATGTGATAAGTCAAAGTGTCAGGAGGACACAGCTCCCCAAAGGAAAGTCACTCTGGTGATCAAATTTTCCAGAAGACATATTCCTCTAGGTCTGTAGTAGGAAAAGTAGAAAAGGAAAGATTCATAAGGAAAGAATGGAATCACTGTGACCTAAGAGCACAGGTCAATCACAGGGAGAACCTATCAACTCCAACTCTCTTGGTGTTGGTTACTCCTCCTAATAATTGCTGGATTCTCTGTTCTCTCTAGTTAAAATATTCAAAAGAAAATTATTAACAAAGAAATCATAATGCTATAGTTTGGAATGCATCATATTTTGTAATCATGCCAGCCTTAACTGCATTCTAAATAAACTTTGTTTTTAAAGGCAACTATTCCAAGAAAAAGAATTTTACACATCATCCTTGTAATTCTCTCTTGTAATATGAAGGTGAAAATATTCTCATTTTGCATTAGTATAAAGATTGTAAATTTAGTGACTTCTATAGAATATGAAGTTAAAGATAGGAGAAAAGATTAGAATATCTTTTGATTCTTCTTGACCTCCCCTGCTTGCTTTCTTTTATAGTATTTAAAATTTCTAAAAGATTAAAGATTTCCTGGATGGCCAAGACCTATATTGGTTAACTGTAAGAAAACTGCATATCACGATTTTTAAGATGAGTAGTAATGATATACAAATAATAAAGACATATTTTGTATTTACTATGATCTATCTATGAACAATTCTAAATTTATTGCAGTCTCTCCTTTATTTTGGTTGGTTTGCCCTATATAATTTTTCTGATATTCTGAAAACTGTATAAACTCTGCCTTAATAATCTTATAATTCCCATACCAAAAATATTTTCTTACATTCTCACTCCCTAATACCCATGATAGACTGGCTCTCACTGTGCCATTCATAATTAGAGAAAATTAAAATATTAATCTGCTGCATAGTAAAGGACTCTGGCATGATTAAACCTGTAACCTTATAACAATTGACTTTTTTTGTCATTAAATCTGATTCTTTTTAACCCTGTGGATATTTTAACATTTTACAAATAAAGTACTGTTTATTTTGATTAAATCAACTTCAAATGGAAGCTTGTAGGATTCTAGTGATTACATGAACTCCTTACTTTTTTTTTAATTAAAAAAAATGAAAGTTTTTAGTTGGATAGTTAAAAACATTTTACAAACTGGCTAAATATTATGGTCTTAAAAAGAATTTCGATAATCATTTCAATTGGAATACAAAATAACTTTGTAGTTTTCTATAGATGTTTTTAAGCCCATTATGTATTTTTTGAACTTTTGTCGAAGTTCCAACACATGCTATTCAGAGAAGCAAAAAAATGTAGATTATTGATCCTCAAAATTATGTGAAAATTTAATGTTTGTATTAATTTAGATAACAATATATAGCAAAGGCATCATGGTCTTGCTAAATTAATGGCTATTAAAATGAGTTTAATTTATATATCAAAAGATACATTCTAATCTTTCATTAATAGACACTGTTGAAAAGTAAAGGTAGGAATGTAAAAAGCAGATAATACCATATGGCTATGGGACTGTGTTAGTAAGTAAAAAAATAGGTAATTAAAAATAAAATGAAATGTTGAGATTCACCAAGAAACATTAGTTGCTGGGATTTGGTCATTTGTTAAATAAGGGGGAAAAAAACTGATAAAAGGTTCCCTTGCTCTTCAATGCCTTTTTCAATAGTCAAAGGACATCCATATGTTCAATTTTCCTTATAATACATATTATATATATGAATGATTATTGAATAGACAAATAGAAAAGAAAGCTAATTACGTTTCATGTTACTTGAAGGTCCAAGAGGGATGGATAGTGGTAAATGATATTTTGTGAAGAAAGTTTTTGTAGCTTGCTCAATCTGTCTTAATATTCAGTATTATTCATAAATTGGTAATACAAAAAAAAGTCCTCCAGATGTTCTTTTGGAATAGAAAAATGGGAATTTAATTTCTACTGCCTTTTCCAGATCAAAGTGCATATGGTAAAATTATGTCAAGACGAAGGCCACAAATCAACATTCATCCTCATCTAAGGATCTGGTTAACTAATTCTTTTCAATTTTAGACTTCCCCAGCAACTAGAAATTGATGCCAGAGGACTAACCTGGCCAGATAAAAACGACATGGACTACTATTCTCTCTAGTATTTCACTTTTTGTTCTGTATAATTGATAAGATCCCTCTGAGTTCTTCATTGCCCTTCACTAAAATTAAGAAAAGTCTTTCAAAATGAAGATGTACCTTTGGGAAATGATCTTTTCCCAAATATGACTATCGCCATGATTTTAAAAATGAAATTCAATGCCTGTGTTGTGTGTGTGTGTGTGTGTGTGTGTATACAAGAGTACCACCTGAACCAATGTTTCTCTCTCCATGTTCTGTAAAAGAATTAAAACATTTTACATTATTGAGTTCAGTTTATCAGCTAAAGTGTCTTACTACAATAAAACACCATACCTATACCTCCTGACCATGCCACTGCTCCTACTTCTTTCATATTGGTGAATGACCAAACCACTGAAGTCATTTGATGCAATGTGGTACAATGCAAAATTACTGATACTAACCAAGAGAATATTTTGTGTTTAACTGATAGCTTTGGCACTCACTAGCTGTGGGACTGTAGGTGAGTGACTTTACTTCTCTATGCCTCAGTAAAAATTTGCAAAATAAAAATAATTTGTAATAACCATGTTACAGGTTATGAAAAAAGGAAATTTACAAAATTTTTTTGTTTTTTAGAAGTTAACTTATTGGGGCAGCTAGGTGGCGTAGTAGATAAAGCACCGGCCTTGGAGTTAAGAGTACTTGGGTTCAAATCCGGTCTCAGACACTTAATAATTTACCTAGCTGTGTGGCCTTGGGCAAGCCACTTAACCCCATTTGCCTTGCAAAAAAAAAAAAAAAAGAAACCTAAAAACAGTTAACTTATTAAATAGTATCTTTCCTAGACTCAAAACACTCATGCACTCATGGGATTTAGATATGGAAGAAATCTTAAAGTTTCTAACGCAAATATCCCTCTTCAGAGATGAGAAAATTATAGCTCCAAGAGGCTGTGAGTGGTATGAGGTGACTTAGTGGTATGTATGCAGTAGACATGGTATTCAAATTCATGTATTTTGAGACAAAATTTAATGTTCTTTCAAAACTCTTTAACTAGTTGTGGTATCTGAAAATATTTTGAAAAAAAAAGGTATCAAACACAGAGAACTACCTGAGGTTACATCAGCATCATGTAAAAATCTTTGCATCTTCAGTGCCTAGCACAGTGCCTTTATTGCATTGATTGAAACAATTTCATTTTGAATAGTAGTGTAGAAAAAAAGACAGTTAAGTAAAACTACTGTTCAGGAACAAGACAAACTTCTCAGGCTGAAAAATTGTAAATATTTTGAGAAAGGGGGTGTCTAAAAGATATAAATGCTAAAAATCTTATTTTCTCTAACTTCCTTTTAAGGGTTTTCAAAACCATATTGTATAAAGTCACATGTATCCCTAAAAAGATTTCTTTTCTAAATCTAGTCATGGCCTATTTGTTCTTTAACTCTTTTTTACCTATTCCAAAGCCATGTGTAAAGCTAATTCTATTCAACATGACATGATTGACTAACATTTGATAACATTTGATCAGTCAAGTACATCTCATATGTTATCATTTATGTCATAGCTAATATACTTCTAGATAGTTTAACTATGTGGGTAAACTCTGAAATTATTTATGGTGACAAATTATATAAATTTCAAAATGTTTGTCCTCATCAGCCTCTCAGATGAGTTAACTTTATAGAACTTTTGGTATTTGGAAAATTAAAAATTTTTAAGGATAACTCTAATAAACCTCCAAATAGTTATGTAATATTGATAAGCCTTTTTCATTCCTGTTATAAATTTCATATTAGCTGACTTCAAAAATATTTGTGCTATAATTTTCCTTTGGATTATAAAGGGAAAAGGCCCTCAGTAACTGACTCCTTAAAATTCTAAGGAATCCAAACACAAAGTTATGGTCTCTTAAATAGAATAAGATATTAGGAGTCTTTCTTGTACTCACTTCTATGCATATAGCCATGTGGACATTTTCAAGTTTTTTTTCATGTTTACAGATTATTTCCATATAGACTATAAATTTCTTAATGCTTATTAATTCTTCTGTATCTCCTCCATATCCTTAAAAAGCATACTGTTTCCTACCCAGTCCTCCAGGATACTCTGATGTGCTACAAAGGATGTGCTACAAAGATTACTTATATCGCAATCATGGGGTATCCTGGGGGATAGTTGGAGATGGTAAAAACTGAGATGAAAATACTAATTTTTCCTCCTCTTTGATGGCAAGGTTCATCTCCAAATATGCTGTATAAATATCACATCTATTTCCCATAATCCTGTGTAAAAAATGACAAGCTAAAATTTCCCTTACCATGTGTATCAAAACAACCTCACCTTGTATATTTAAGTCCTAATGGCAGTATTATAATTTTTTCCTATGGAGTCTTCACCTTCTGGCACCCACTTAACCCCTCCTAATAAAAGCAATTTGAACAATGTTTGAACACAAAATGACTGAAACCATCCATTAAACCTGAATATTTTGTTGTCATCCTCCATTATGGAATAGATGTTAAGTTACTTCAGGCAAAATCTATGTAAGTTGGCTGAAACTAAGATTTTTCATATTTTCAAACCTCTCAGTGACCTGATGTTCTTGGATTGTTTCAAATTTCAAAAAGTAAAGATTTATTGCCATTCTTTAACTTCCTATAGCTCAGTAGTATGTGGATATTTTAAATTTACACAAGCATGCATTCATTTCCCAAATTTATAGAATATGTTGGAATAATGCTGACCATGATATTTTTATTGAAAAATCTTCAATATAAAATAACCTTAAAATGAGAGGAAGATAATATTTTACATTATTACTTCAGATATGAACATTTTTATGCTTTATGTAAGAGTTTGCCTCCCTTATGGTGTTCATGCTTTATCTAGAATGTTTCATATTAGTCAGATTTCTACATTATTGAATACCTAATAAACAGTTTAATATCAAACACCTTAATAAGCTGTTAGACTGAGGGGAACATAATGTTGTTGCTATTTGCTTGGCATATTTTTATATTTTTTTCCATCATGCTTATTCGTGTATAGTTTGGAAAGAGGATCCTGTTCTTTTCCACTCAGCCAAAAGTTCTTTTTGAACATCCTCTGGTAATTCAAAAAAAACTGCAGGGTCAATACCAGAAGGAAAAGTAATTTCCTCCTCTGCAGATTCTTGCTCTCTGTTTTCTGTAAGACTGAGATGCTGAGAAACTGAGCTTGTAACCTGCTTATGGCTATCTGCAGTGTGATTTTTGGAAAAGAGTTGCTGGCTTTGCAAGTTTGGAAAAGAATGAAATATAGACACAGCAGGGTTTGTATTTGAAAAATGGAATCCTTGGGATTCTTTAGGTCCTTGGCTCATTCTTTCATCTCTCAGTTCACTATCTAAATAGTGAGGAGAATCCTTTCGGCTAAACAGGCAAGTAGAACCAGTGCTACTTAAACCTGATGTACCTGGTTCACTGGTAGATATAGAGGTTAACTGTTTGTTACTGGATAAATGATCTCTGGGATTTGAAACAATGTCATACATTTGTTTTGAAGAAAAGAAAGATAACACTCCTTTAGAGGCATGTAATGGACAACTCAAACTTCCCTTTCCTTGAATTTTTTCTCTAGTTTTGCCAGAAAGTATCTCTTCTTGAATATCTACTGGAAGCTGCTTAAAGACTTCATGGTCAATACCCTCAGGAAGCGAGTGAAATGGAATATCATGCATTTCTTTTTCTTTAGTAAAATTTGCACTATCTAATGGAGACTCTCCAGTTCTTATGCTTTCAATTCTTCCACTTGGTAGAAAATCCCAGTTTATTTCCTTGTCTTGCGAAAATTCTTCCATATGAGTATCTTTCATTTTCTACAACACAAAAAATTTAAATATAAATATATGATCTCATAGATAAACTTCCCATGAGATGAGACATCCAGGCTGATGCCAGAATGTATCTTCCATGTTAAGATATGATTTAATACATTAATCCAGATATAAATCTTGGAGCATGTATTTTTTTCTTCAATAGACTTCAAAACCTTCTGTGGTTAGTTTCAAGTGCTAATAATAATAAAATCATAGGAATATACCTCTAACATCATGTGGTCGACCCTCACTAACTCTCCCTCATGACCCATCAACCCAGAGAGATGAAATATTAATGAGTTACAAACTAAATATGCCTGGCTAAACCAAAATTTTAGAGCTGGAAGGAGCCTTAAGAGATCACTAAGTCTTACTCCATTTTCTAGAAAGGGAAGTTGACACTCATGGAATTAAATGATTTTTCCAAGGTCACAGGGCAATTAAAGACAACTATTTGAGAAAAATTACTACTTGAAGACAAACAGAAATATAAGAGAAGAAAAACCAATACTATGATATTTATCAAACACCATTATCAATACATAAAGATAATTTCAAAAAATAATATTCTATGTAACTTAAAGCTAAGCAATTTTTATCTTAAAAGTTATCTATATATCTGAATTAATTTTATTTGTCTCAAGCACCATAACGGAACATAAGCAACTAGATATTATTTATGTAACTTATTTTTTAAAATTAAAAGCCTACTTAAATTTTTAACAGTCATAATTAAACAAAATATTAATAAATGAGTCTTTAGCATTCTAATTAGATGTTTGTTTTCATTGTAAAACTGTATTTTTAAAATTAGAAATTAATATTTAAAAATAGTTTTAGTGACATATTGCAATGAACAATAAATCACTACAAATTAAGAAGTGAACTGACAGCCTCATAGATTGAGTCATATAGTTTAAGATAGTGTTTTTGTTAATCACTCTATTTTTGACTGTCATAGTTAAGGTCCAACAAATTGTTATTGTCTTTTTTTAATCATCAGGAAAATATCACTGACTTTTGCCTGCTTTTACTATTGTCTGCTTTTTTACAAGAATGTCATTCAAGGGGGCGGCTAGGTGGTGCAGTGGATAGAGCACTGGCCTTGGAGTCAGGAGTACCTGAGTTCAAATCCGGCCTCAGATATTTAATTATTACCTAGCCGTGTGGCCTTGGGCAAGCCACTTAACCCCATTGGCCTTGAAAAAACTTAAAAAAAAAAGAATGTCATTCAGTAGGCAGTCTTTATGAATATTAGGGAAGCTAAGTGGCACAGTGTATTAAACACTGATCTTGAAGTCAGGCAGAAAGGAACTCAAATCCAGATTCAGATATTTAATAACTGTGTGAACTAGGGCAAGTCACTTAACATGATTGTCTTGCATCCAGGGTCATCTCCAGTTGTCCTGATTCATATCTGGTCACTGGATCTTAGATGACTCTGGAGAAGAAAGTAAGGCTGGTGACTCAGCACAGCATCCCCTCACTCAAATCCAATTCATGTGCTTGTCATGGCATCACCTCCCTGATGTTATGGTCTTTGAGAATAAAGGACAAAAAGCATTATATATAAATGCTTGCTGTTAGAGCTCAATAAAAGGTCAGGGTAAAGTATAAATGATTTAAGAATTTTAATAAAATTCATTTGCCTTCTGCTAATACTAAATGGATGTCTATAGAAAATTAAAAAGGTCCTGCTTTTTAATCCCTTTTCATAATGTCAGTACTATCTGAAAGCTTACTTCTACTTCCAAGATTATCCAACTTTCTTTACTGTTTATATTACATAATATATATGGATTAACAAAGGAAATCATTCAGCTGATTTAATAAGTATTCAAGTTCTAGATTAGAAGAATGTTTATTGTCAAAAATTATATGCACAAGTCTTAAATAAGACAATAACATCTGGGAATATAAATGAATAAAAAATAACCCACAAAAAAGCAGACCACAGCACCAGAGCTGAACTCTCATGATCTTATATACACAATCTAAACAACATAGTATATTTCCCCAAACCCTGTACTTACATAAGTACGCTTGCCAGAGTGTGAAGTTGATGATGATGATGGTGTCAAATAAAATTCAATGGATCCTTTCTTAGAAGTAGGAAGTGATTTAAGATTGGAGAAGCACACACTTAGAAGGGTGAGGTGAAATGGCATCTTCACATTTACCATATTTCGAAATAGTTTCATAAGTATATCAACCATTGGGGTCATAACATCATAATTTCCTAAATGGATAATATAAAAGATGTAAGAAAAATAAATGCTTTTACATAAATAATTAGATCAAAAGCTTAAATATGAATAAAATAGATTTAAAGCATGGATAAAATCAATAAAATAGAACCTGGGATATATATATAATTGAGATATCTCACAATTACATGGAAAATCAAATGACTTAAAAGTAGTATTTAATCCTAAAATAGCCAAGAACTTCAACATGTTTAATAAAAGAAAAAAAAAGGATATTTGTTGCTTTTAGAACAAAACTTATTGACTACAATAGAAATTAGAAGCAATACAATGCCAAAGAACAAACAAATCTGACCCCTCTGAATTGGGAAAGCCTTTTTAACTGCCCTGTGTTTAAGTTTCATTGTCTGAAAAAGAGAAAATCATTAGTTTGACATTTTCTAGTGAAAAGTGGGCTACTGGCACAACTCCCACTCTTCAATTTCAGTCAATCACTTAAGATTTTCTGAACCTTGGGTTTCTTCCATATAAGCCGATGACAATGCCTTTGGTGTTTAACTCATAGGGTTGTTGTGAGACTCAAAAGAAATAATGCATATATAAAAGAATTATGCAAAACTATAAAATACAAAAAAGTCATAGGGGAGAGTGATAATTTCCTCATCTTTATAACAATTGTTCACCTTGCCATGATTTCCCACTGGTTCCATTGCTATTTTTATAATGATCACCTTGAGCACATAACAACCCCAAAATCTAAAGATGACAACAGGAAAACTAATAAATAAGACTTATCATTAAGTCCTTCTAAGACATTTGAAAGGTAAAAAGGTCTCAGGGGAGTATATGGAAGGCCTAAAGAGTTGTTGGATAATTTTCATACATAATATTATTGTTAAAAAAACACACAATTTGTATAGGATTTAAGATTTATAAACTGCTTTCCTCACAATCATGTCCCAACCTCATGATCCCCGATAGGTAAGCAACAATTATAATTATTCCAGTTTTTCAGGTAAAGAAAAAGCAAAGCTTTGACCAGTGAAGCTACTGGCCTAGGGTCATTAAGACTTCATTCATTGCCAAGATTTGAATCCAGATCTCCTAACTGCAAGTCCAATGTTCTTTGCATCAGAGAGTATTTTCTTTAACATTTGCCTTACTCTAGAGAATCCTAAAATGAAAGTTTAGTTAGCCTACAAGTTCTACACATTGGAAAACAGTCTTCCTATCCTCTAGCATAAGTTATACCTGAACAGGGTTGCCCTCAATCACTGTCCAAAACTCTCCTCTATAATCTACTACTACAAAAACATTTGATACTTTGGAGTGAACTTCTTGAGTGATGAACTGACCAACAGTCAGTCAAACAAATATTTACTGCTATAGGAGGTCCATGAGGGATAGAAGTTCTTAGTTTAATTTTTTTTTAAACATAGGAAGTCCTTAGTTTAATTTTTTTAATATAGGAAATTACCCTTTTTAACTACTTTTTTAAAAAATTATTTCATCTTTAAGGATAATTGCTAATTATAATTTAAAGAAAAAGTGTTTCACCTGGATCTCTCTTTCAGTTGTGGAACCACAAAGGAATAGCAACAGGTTGTGCTTCTAGCATCTCATTATGTACCTCAATATTTAATTGTTAAAAATTCAAGTGGCATTTTGTACTACTGAATTTCTCAATATAGAAAAAAATTAAACTGATGCAAAAATCTATTGACAACAAAAAAGGGATTGATGAAGTCAATAAAATGAACACATACCTGTCCCTAACTTCTGAATTACATGAGATGGGATTGGACACTGACGGCTCTCACGGTTAAAATGTCGGTCAGATGAAAACCGACGGATGATTAATCTTATTGTATGTGGCTTCCTCCCATCTTTGCATACTCTGAAAATAATGAATCATAATACTTAAGAATTTTTAAATAAGGCATAATAGTACCTCATTTAACTTTGATGTCTTTTATCTATGAAAGTACAACTGTCTACAAAATAACTAAAGAACCAGGAAATTAAAAAGACTATAGAGCAACAAAAATAATCAAGCTCTCACTTAGAATCTATTAGTCTTAATTTAAACCCAATAATTCTAACAAGCTTATATACTTTCCTAAACCTACAGAAAATCAGAAGCAAAAGAGTCAAGGAGCACTCCCATTGGCATGCACTGAAAGAGAAGTGACAGAGAAAAAAGTACCTTCTGAGGAAGGAAGGAAAGGGAATTTTTTTATAAACAGATATACAAAAAAACATACTATTTTAAGGCCAGTTAAAGATTATGTAAATAGCCTATATACTTAAGGAGCACTGCTACAGAAACAGAATATATTAGTAATGGCTCTGACTCATAAATAAAAACATTAAACTAAGTTTAATATGCTCAATTTAAGAAAGTAGGTAAGTATAAAATGGGTTTAGATTTCTACTAAAAATGGTCATAACAAAAAAGCTTTGAAACTTAGAGGGATATATTTCAATTTATTCCTAAGGGGAAAAAATCCTATTAATGATTTTTTTCTTTCTTCTTTATAGAGCATAAATTATAATTTCTGATATATTTTCTAGAATTGAGAAGCAAATCACATTGAATAAATAGAATTCACTTTTTTAAAGGACATATATGTGTGTACGAAACACCAATGGGGTTAAGTCATTTTCCCAAGGTCACACAGCTAGGGAATTATTAAGTGTCTGAGGCTAGATTTGAACTCAGGTACTCCTGATTCCAGGGCCAGTGCTCTATCCACTGTACCACCTAGCTACTCCCAATTTATCTTTGATAGTTTTTCCACTGAACTTCCTTATGACTTTGTTTACTCATAGTGGAATAACAATCATTTTATTTTCTTCTGTAAATATATCAATGATAAAAAATATTATGTTGCTGGGTGAACCTGGACCAGTTACCTAACCCTGATTGCTTTACTAAAAAAAATAATAATGATGATGATACCTTACATTTAAATATGTTCTAATAAAACA
Organism: Macrotis lagotis; assembly: GCF_037893015.1. Classification (NCBI taxonomy): domain Eukaryota; kingdom Metazoa; phylum Chordata; class Mammalia; order Peramelemorphia; family Peramelidae; genus Macrotis; species Macrotis lagotis. The sequence continues at coordinate 300,737,941 of NC_133666.1, forward strand.
AACTACTTATAATAATAATCTGTGTATTTGCGGAAAGAAGAAATTTTAAACTATTCAGGTACACAAAGTGCTGAAAAACATGATGCTGTAAAAAAAATTCTAATTCTTGAAAGACAGATGAAATATTAGATGATTTTAAATTTCCATTTACATAGTATTTATAACCAGTACTTCAGCATTTTAGAAAGCACTAGATTCCAGGATTAAAAGAAGAAAATCCATTATTTTAAGAAATTTAACAAGATTTTCCCCCTTTAAGTGAAGCACAGGAAACTTGTGAATTTTCAACATACTTCTTTAATTACCTACAATGAAACTATTTGCTGATCTTTACATAAAAGATTTGTAGTTCCATGTACCATCCTCTCCTTCTGTTCCACAATGAATATGGAAATTTTTATTTTATTAGATTTCTGTTCAAAGTTCAGGAAGAAAAATGAAATTCTTTGGATGACTGGATGGGTAAGCATCTTCACATGGTCAAGAGGTGCAAACCAGTCCTGTGGAAATGGCCAATGGCTAGTTCAGTGAGTTAGCAGACAATAGGAAAGTTATATTTCTGTGGTTTCCCTACCACATACAATTGCTCATAAAAGTCAGGGATTTAATAACTTCATTGGATACAATGATAGCATGACCTAATTCCACAGAAGTTTTCCCAGGAACAGCCTGAGCCATACTAATCTGTCCTTATCTGACTAGCTCTATAAGCTGCATGGTTATACTTAACAGACGAGAACCTTGCTTCAAGTCATGGGGAAAATTAGAGAAATTCAACTTCAGGGTCTCAGCCAACCCTCAACTGTCTCTGAAATCACAGGATCTCTGCCTGTACCTACAGGATTTTTTGGTACTGGATTCTCCCTTCATTCCAAAGGTGGTTACCCCCATAGTTTATACCCTAACAAACCTCTAGTAGAACTATCAGGGAGTTTGTGATTGTAGTGGGAAACAAACAATTTTCTAGAGAATGTAAGGAAGTGGATATGGTAGCAAAAGAGTCAGATGGCTGAATATTACTTGCCAAGCCTATGTTCTCAGAAGCAACTCATGAATTCATATTTTTTTTTTAGATTTTTTCAGGGCAAATTGGGTTAAGTGACTTGGCCAAGGCCACACAGCTAGGTAATTATTAAGTGTCTGAGACTGGATTTGAACTCAGGTACTCCTGACTCCAGGGCCGGTGCTCTATCCACTGCACCACTTAGCCACCCCATAAATTCATATTTTTTATATAACCTTAATTCATAGTTAGCTATTTCCTTCTTTTATCATACTTTAATAATGTTAACAGTTTGAGAAAAGGTAGGAAAGGACTATAAACTACAATAAGTTTAAAAGTAGTGTATATTCATCTCCTTTATTCTTCTTTAACAAGAATGAACATACTTCTTTCAAGAGAGATTTAGAAAAAGACTCTGCTAGATTATGGAGGGCTCAATGACCTGACTTTCCTACCTGGTTTCCATGCACCCCTTTCCCTTTTTCTGAAGCAAAAGCAAATTAGGGATATTTGAGTTTGGGGAAGAGGAAGGCAAAGCAGTAGTCACAGAAAAAAAAAAAAACTTCAAGTTCTTCCTTACTGTAAAATAGTAGATAAAGGGAGCGTTCTGGAGAAGAGATTACTGCCAGTCCTTTTAAAAGCCCTGGTATAGACATTAAGACACTAAATTCCAAGTGATATAAGAGAAAGGAAAAAGGAAAAACCCATTATAAAAATGGATATTGCATTCTTTTAGTAAATTGTAGAGATTATATATTTCATTTATCTTTTAATTTTTAGGATACAACTTATAAAAGAGGATCAATCATTCTTTCAATGCATAGTATTTAGATTACAAAATAAGATAACTCAACAAGAAGGCAAATCACCTGTTCAAAAGACTAGCAAGTAGTTCCTCGATTTTTTTTTTAGCGTCCACTTCTGATGAGCACTTTTTAAAGGAATCTTCTTCACTAAAGGACTACCAAAATATACACAAATGTTAAATGATTATTTCACACTCTGATAAACAACTTTTACGCTAAGAATACATGTCAGACTTCCTAATAGCAGATTCTTCATTTGTAAAATAAGGGATTGATCTTTATGGTCTATGAGTTATCTTTCAGCTATAACTCTGGGATTCTATTTCTAAATAAGGATATTATACAAATACTAATATCTATCTCACTTTACTTTTTAAATATTTAATTACTTATGTTTAGTTTTATTCTTTACATTGTCTTTTGAACCCAATTAGTCTATTTAATAATATGCTCTTATGCAAAGCATTCTGGAATTGAAGTTAAAAAAACTGACTGATCTGATTATGTGCTAGAATATCAGCCTTTTAGAAGCTTAGAACTTCAACAAAGCTCTGCTTTAATTTCAATAAAATGATGACATTGTCCCCTTTTACCTCATATCAGGCTGGTGTGAAATAAAATAAGTTGATTCAAGAAAGACTTAAGTGCTTACTAAACAGAAAGCAGAGTATGAGGGAGATTAGGGCAATAAATACAGGGCCCATAATCAGAAGTTTAAAATCTAACAAGGGAGGGGGCAGCTAGGTGGCACAGTGAGAAGGACCTGAGTTCAAATCCAGCCTCAGACACTTAATAATTACCTAGCTGTGTGACCTTGGGCAAGTCATTTAACCCCATTGACTTGGAAAACAGAAAAAAGAAAAAAATTAAATCTAGCAGGGGAGACAAAGGTATGCACATAAATAACTCTGAGATTAAAAAGAAGATTGCAGGAAAGTGAGCAAGGTGATAGGCTGGAACCACTTTGTGGAAGGACTTGAGTGTCTGACAACAAGGTACAGAATGTAATCCACAGGTAAAAGGAGCCCATTGAAGGACTTTGAGCAGTAATGATAATAACAGCCTTTATAGTTTATAAAGCACTCTATTTTATGTATTTAAAAACCTGAGCTCTCTATGAGTGTTTAATGATATGCATACAGTCAAATGGCTAGTAAATGGCAGGCAGGACACAGATCCAAGAACATTATGGTTTGAGGTTTTTTGATTTTTTTTTTCTCCCATTATGTCATGTTACTTCTGTGTGTAGTGTGACACAATCACTTTTGTATAAGAAGATTGATCTGAACTAGTGAATAGAAAGAATTACACGAGGAAGAAATCATAGCTGGGATGACCAGTTTAGTAACTTTTGAAAGAGACGACATAAGATGATCTGGACGCAGACTGTAATGATGACAAATCAGGATGGTCTCAAGAGCTATTTCAGTGCTAGAAGCCCTAGAATCACAACTTGTAGAGCATAAGCTCCTTGGAATTAGCAATTGTCTTGTTTTACGTTTGCATTCCCAATGCTTTGCACATAACAGAAGAAGTTTACAGAGCTGAACTGAATGAACATGAAAGGTATAGGGGAAGGGGGAAGTGGAGGGGAAGTCATTTCAGGAAGAAGAGTAGATCTGGAGGTGAAGATAATGAGTTTTATAAGAATTTATTCTATGAGTAGTCAATGAATTAGATAATCTTTAAGGCTTTTTCCAATGCTATGATTCTTTGAGTCTCACACGTTGGACGTATTGAATTTTAAACAGAAAATTGGAAACTGAAGGCTAAAGATTGAGCTTACAGATTTGGAAAGCATTCATTGGATTTGATGTTACCATAGCCCCAAGGCTTGGGAATACTGTTAAATATAATAGTGAGACAAAGGACAACATGAAAGGTTGTTGGATTTGGCAATTAAAAGGTCAACAACAACTTAAGAAGCTCTTGTAGAGTAGTGAGAAATGAAGCAGTTAAGTGAGGCAACTGGTAGCTGATTATCATCGGAGGATGGCACTAGAGGTATGCACAAAGTGAGTGTGATCAGTGTGAAGAAAGAAAGAAGGGGGGCACTAAGTAACTGAAGGAGCTAAGAAAATTATGAGGAAAAATTAGGGGAAAACCTAAGCAAGTAAAAGGGACAGAGTCAGTGGGTAAAAGAAATTTAAAATGCATTAAAGAGTATGGATGGTAAAGAAAGGTCCTGAAGGTGGGAAGAAAGAGGAAGAGATGGAAAAGAATATGAAGAAAGGGAATTTCAAAATAGATGGTCTTGGTCTTCATATCAGTAAAGTGATATCTGTCCTTCATTCTCAAAAAAGATCATGTTGTCAGGAAGGTGATGACATGACAAACACATGAATTAGATTTGAGTGAGGGGGTGCTGTGCTAAATCACTAGTCTCACTTTCTCTTCCAGAGCCATCTGGGTCCAGTGACCAGATATGAATCAGGACGACTGGAGATGGCCCTGGATATGAGGCAGTCAGGGTCAAATGACTTGCCCAGGATCACATAGCTAGTGAAGTTGGATTTGAATTACCATCCTCCTGATTCCAAGGTCAGTGCACTATCTACTGCACCACCTAGCTGCCAACTCAGTAGAGTGTAGATGTCAGAAATTGGTTACAGATGTGGAAGAGAGTAAAATAAAGTTTATAATAGCACTTTAGTGACTATAATATGGAGTTAATTACTGGTGAATAAAGATTGCCACACAACAAAAGATAAATAATTGTAGAATGTTTAAATATTTAAAAAGAGCCTGATTAAGCCAGTTGAGTCACCCTCAAAAAAAAGGAATTTACCCAAGGATTTCATCATCTAAATGGTTGAAAAGATTAAAAATTAAAATAGTTTTTCCAACTATCCATGCTCTTGACATTTACATTAGGCTTCTCATAATTTAATCTTCATAGTATATCAGATGTTTTCCCCCGAATTATTTTTGTCTTTTCAATTTGGCAAATGTGTACTTCATCCTTTCAATTTCCTTTAGGACATTAAAATTAGTGTTTAATTTGTCTATCAATAGAATTCATTCAATTATAACAAAAATTCTCTCTTATATCTCCTTTTATGATGTCAAAAACAAGAAGTTAAAATAAATGTCTATATCTAGCAACATTTATATTTATAGAATACTAATACTGAGGAGTCAACATTTATATAGCGCTTAATCTGTACCAGGCACTATACTTAAATGTTTTACAATTACCATTTCATTTTATAAATGTATCAATTTATCAACACTTCGATCTCCCTTCATCATAATTCCCATCTTCCTAAGAAACTTCTTACCTCCTAGGCATATCTATTATAAAACACTAAATCTTCATAAAATTATTTTAGATCATTTAAAAATATGGTGTTTGATATCTATCAACAATGCACAGTATAAGTAAGCAAAACTATAATAAAAGAATAGAAATTCAAAACTTAATTTTGTCTTCTGTGAACATGAAAACTGATTGATTTTATTCAAACTAGTTATGTAAAAAATAGTAAACCATTTTCTAAACTATCTCTGATTTTCAGACAATCATTGTTCTAATGTAATAAATCATAATTTTATGAAGGATTGTTGCATTAACTAACCAAATTTGAAGATTAGTTGTGACATAACAGAAATCTTAAAATTTGAACTGATTATAAATATAGTATTCAAAATTGTTTCTTGCATTCTAAAAGCTACATAACTTTTTTTCCTGTTTACTTGGAACATTCACCTGAGGTGGTCCTGAAGGAGTCACAGGAGAGTTATCTTCTCCAAAGCTGAGCTTTTGTATACGCTGGGCAACTGAAATTCCTAGTTCTTTTTCTAATATTTCAGGCGAAAAAGTTTGGAGATCATGGACGCTATTGATACCCAATGATTCAAGACGTTTGGTAGTTTTATAGCCAATACCTAGATAATAAGAAAAAGATGGAAGTAATGGAATATTTCACATACAGATAAAAATTAACAAGGATTACATAATTAGCTAAGCTTTTTAATTTAGTGCAGAAATTTCCAAGGACCAAATGCATTCTAAATTAGCCTGCAGTTCTGAAGAATAGGGACTACATATTTTTGTTTCCTTGCCAGAACTCAGCACAGTACTATCAAAATTATTATTTTTAAATGTTTGTTAGGATGAAATAAAATTTTCATCTTATCTTAAGTAACAGTAAAGATGTCAGCGATTCACAGGTATTTTTCAATTTTTCTCTTGCTGGTTTAGTTGTATCTGACCCTTCATGACCCCATGGCCCAAAGATTTCTCTTGGCAAAGATAATAGAATGGTTTTCCTTTTCCAGTGGATCCAGGGGAACATTTTGTTAGGCAATAAAACTTTAAGTAATTTGCTCAGAGACACACACAGTTAAGGAAGTGAACTGAGGTTAGATTTGAAGTAGATCTTCCTAAATCCAGGTCGTGTCATATCCTCCAAGCCACAAACTGCCTCTATCACCCCCCCCAGTTTTCAATAGAGAATTTAACATTAGAGAATAGAATATATCTGATCCAAATAACTCAAGTTTTAAAAAAGAGCACTGATACAGTTTATCCAAATTTATACATTTGATTTTCATAATAAACCTGAGAAAGAGGTATTGAATATTTTTAACTATTTTGTTGATGCAATAAAAGTCTCTGAGTTTAGACACCAGAACTTATAGCAGAACTTTGCCACAACTAAACTTTTCTAATTTGGATAGTTAACCAAACAACTTTTCTTCATAAAATTAGATTTGTTGCATTAGATAAATAAAATCAAAGACAATTCAGTAAAGGGTTTGCTAGTTTACATAACCTGTTTGAATAAAATGCAACAAACTTTCAGGTGCACAAAAGACAAAAAAAGCATTGAGTGAGGGTACAATCCCACATTTATTTCCAAGTCACTACCATAACTGCTTTCACGTGAATAAGAACGAAATGTATTTATCCACTACAATTACTAAGTACAGTAATACCTCACTTGAAAACCAACAAGGAATAATGGAAAAGAACATTGTAATGTAATTAAAGCAATTGGTATTGAATTCCAGTCCAGTCATTTAGATAGCTAAATTATCCTTCACCCTGCAAGAATCTTAATTTTCTTAAGTGAGGTTTCATTATATTGGTGAGTCTCAATATTTTTTTTTAACTCAAGACCCCTTTAACACTCTTAAAAATTACTGAGTACTTTAAAGAACTTTTCTTTCTGTGTGTTATATGTAGCAATGTTTATCATTTTAGATATTAAAACTTTTAATTTAGAATACTTAATAATTCACTTAAAACAAACCCACTTCATCTTAATATAAATAGCATTTTTTATGAAAAATAGCCAAATTTTTTAAAACAAATAATTTAATGAGAATGGCATTATTTTGTATATTTTTGAATGTGTGACTTAATAGAAAACATTTGCATTTTCTTATCTGCTCCTGCATTGAATCTGAGGGAAAATGATGCTTTCATGGAAGTTTGTGGGGGGAAAAAACTCTGGCCTCACAAAGATATGTGAATGAAAAAGGGAGAAATATTTTAGAAGAAAAATAACGTTAGTAGTATTATTGTGAAAAAGTTTTAACCTCAAGGATCCCATGGAAGGGACTCAAGCAATCCCCATGGTTGTTGAACCACATTTTGACAACCACTACCTACATGAGATTGTTGAAATTCTTTTCCAATCTAATTATATGATCCTATATCATATAATTGGCAGTCTTAAATATCCAGAGGGAAACAGGGGATACAGCTGATAGAACGCTGGCCTGGAAGCCTCAGGAAGACTTTTTTCCTGAATTCAAAATTGGCCTCAGACAAGTCACTTCACCCTGTTTGCCTCAGTTCCTCCTTTGTAAAATGAGTTGGAGAAGGAAATAGCAAATCACTCCAGTATCTTTGCCAAGAAAACCCCACATGGGATCACTAAGAGTTAGACATTTCCAAAAATGACTGAGGAAGAAAAATTATCTAAAAAATCTTTATAACCTCTAGCAAATAAACAAAAAAGACCTTAGAGAAGAGTCAGGGAGCTTCCAGCATGCATAAAATCATGTGATTTGGTGCTGCCAAGGCAACCACAAGTAGGACTCAAAATTCAATAAATCTAAAAGCTTTTTTAGGGATGAATTAGCAGGCTATTTTTTTTTAAGTTTTGGTTCTTGGCAGAAAAAAGGTTCCTCACCTGTCTTACAGTAAATAAAATAAATTCCCGAGCTGAAACTCTGAAGCTTGTTCACTTTATTTCAAGAAAAATACCTTCTGCCCTTAACTTAGAATCTTACTTTTATTTTAAGCAAAATTTTTATAAGCAAAAAGAGCTAGTGAATTAAAAAAAAGGAAGGCTGCTGGGAACACACACAAGCTGCAAATACAGTAACAGGTGACCAGTTAACAATAACAAAAGACACAAAAAATATAAAAAGCAAATCTAAGAATTCAAAAAATGTATCACACTGTAGTCATTTAATTTGGGACTTTGAGACCACTTAAATAAACCCTAAGGCTGTCCTATATTCTGATCATTCTTATAATGAAGATAGGGAGAGGAAAGGAATAAGCATTTACAGAATACCAACTATGTACCAAGCACTGTGCTGAATACTTTACAGATATTTTTCTCATTTGATCCTCACCTAGTAAAAATGCTAAGAACAGTTTAAATTGTGTGAATCTGAAGACAGAGAAGGGTTTATTAGAATAATTTTCATCAAAAAATCTTTTAAACTAAATTTCCAAAAATGTCAGATAAATGTGGTATTACTACAACCATCATGTAGTGTTATTATTGCTAAGTAATTCTAAATGATTCAACTTAACTGGAGAAAAATCAGAGCAAAGTAGAGTCAAGAAAACATAGTCTTCCTACTTCATTATATTATATTTTCTAAGGGAATAGGTAAGAGCCTAGAAGAAGTGATTAAATTTAATCAAATTATTGTGCTTCTTATTGCAATGAATTTTATGATAATATTTTATTGACCCTATAAAAGTATACATAGAAATCATTTTGAAATTATCTCAATATTTACTATGTATTTAATATAGGCTGAAATTGAAGGGTAACTTATTTTTTTTCCAAATAAGTATATCAAGTGAACAAGAATCCTAGTATAAGCACGAAATACACTGAAGATTCAAAGACAATAAAATACAAATAAAATAAATAACTTTAAAAGTCCATCTTTCTTACCAGGCATTTGTTTTATGTGGTCCAAACTATCAATGAGATCTTGACAACTTTCAGGCATTAAAACTGTTTGTTGATTTGGTTTAAAGGTACCAGAGACTAATTTGGACAACAATTTATTTGAAGCCACTCCAGCGCAGCCTGTGAGACCCAGCTGATTAAATATGGCTTCTCTCATCTCTGCTGCAATCTGAGATCCAATGAGCAACCTCACATGCAAAATGTCATTTAGGTTTACAGCTGTAAAAACAAGATACATGGTTAAATGTTAAATAAATATCTAGGGGATGGGGAATACATTTCCCTTATTGAGTCTATACTTTTACCCCCTCAAACTACCTCTCATTTTGTCTTATTTTTCTCTGTTGCTCACAGGGTTGTTATAAACCAAACCTCATTTTAAGCACCTATAACATTGTTAATATACTCTGTGGATAGTCAATAAAAAAATTATTGAGATAAATCTTTAGTTAATGTTTTTAAAAAAAAGGAGAGAAGAAAACCAAATCATAAGTATCAAAAATGAAAAGGGTGAATATACCACTAATGAAAAATGAAGTTTAAATAATTATTAGGAGTTATTTTGCCCAAGTATATGCCAATAAATTTAACAAATTTAGTGGAATGTAAAAATACTCAAAAAATATAAACTGCTTAGGTTAACAGAAGAGGAAACAGACTAAGTCTATTTTAGAAAAAAGAAACTGAACAATAAATGAACAATAAAAGAAAAAAGTATCAGGAGCACATGTGAAATCTATCAAACATTTAAAGATCAATTCCAATTATTATCCAATATATAATATTATCCAATTAATTCCAATATCAAGTAAATTATTTGAATAGGCAAAGAAGAAGTCCTACCAAGTTCCTTTTATGAAACAAATATGCTGCTGATACCTTAACCAGGAAGAGCAACAGAGAAAGAAAATTATACATCAATTTCACTAATGAATATGAATGCAAAAATGGTAAATAATATACTGGCTAGGAGACTACAACAATATATCACAAAGATTAATGAAGGAATGATTTACCATAAAGAAAACTATTAACCCAATTGATTACATCAATCACAAAATTAATAGAAATCATGATTACATCAACAGATGATGAAAAGTTTTTGTCCTAATACAATACTTGTTTGTATTAAAAATACTTGAAAGTAGGGGCAGTTAGGTGGCACAGTGGATAGAGCACCTGGCCCTGGAGTCAGGAGTACCTGAGTTCAAATCGGGCCTCAGACACTTAATAATTACCTAGCTGTGTGGCCCTGGGCAAGCCACTTAACCTCATTTGTCTTGCAAAAACCTTTAAAAGGGGGGGGGGGGGGAATACTTGAAAGAATGGGTATAAAAGGGATTTTTCCTTAATAATAAGAAGTATTTCCCTAAAGTCATAAGCAAGCATTATCTGTAATGAGGGATAAGCTGGAAGCCTTCCCAATAAAATATGGATGTGAAACAAGGATGGCCATTGTCTCCAGTATTATTTAATATTGTATTAGAAATGTTTGTAATAGTAACAAGAGAAAAAAGAAACTAAAAGAATCAGAAGGGGCAATTAGGCAATAAAACTATCTCTTTTTGCATATATGATGATATACTTGGAAAATTCTAGAAATTAAACTAAAAAGTTAGCAGATGCAATTAATCTTTTTTTTAAGATTTTTTAAGATTTTTAAGATTTTAAGATTTTGATTAAGATTAAGATTAAGATCCTGACTCCAGGGCCAGTGCTCTATCCACTGCGCCACCTAGCTGCCCCCAATGCAATTAAATTTAGCAAAATAATCAGATAGAAAAAAAATCTATATTGCATTTCTATATCTAAGAAAAACCCTGCAAGAAGAGATAGTAATAATCATAACATAAAATCACAGCATAAAATACATGGGAGTATACCTAAAATAATCCAGGAACTACATGAACATAATTATAAAACATTTCTTAATCAAATAAAGTCAAATTTAAACAGTTGGAGAAATATTAAATTCCTTAATGGGTAGACAGATATTAAAAATGACAATTCTAACTAAAATAATACATTTGTTCAATGCCGTCCCAATTAAATGATCAAAAAATTATTTTGAGTAAGAAAAAAATCATAACAAATTCATTAAGGAAGAACAGAAGGTCAAAAATATCAAAGAATCAATGGGAAAAAGTGTAAAAGAAAAAGGTTTAGAAGTAACAGATCTTGGGGCTGCTAGGTGGCGCAGTGGATAAAGCACCAGCCCTGAAGTCAGGAGTATATCTGGGTTCAAATCCGGTCTCAGACACTTAATAATTACCTAGCTGTGTGGCCTTGGGCAAGCCACTTAACCCCATTTACCTTGCAAAAACCTAAAAAAAAAAACCACTAACAAATCTTAAACTCTATTATATAAGGCTGTAATTATCAAAACTATCTGGTACTAGTTAAGAAAATGAAAGGTGAATCAGCAGGAAAAACAAAGCCACACATTAGACAGTAGTAAATGATTACTGTGCTTGACAAATTAAGAATATTACCTTTTGGGATAAGAATTTCTATTTGGTAAAAAAATTATTGGGAAAACTGGAAAGCAGTCTAACAGAAAATGGTGCAGACCTGAATCTTATACCATTTACCAACACAAGATCAAAAATGGATACATGACAGATATAAAGGGAAATATCATAAATAAATTAAAAGAACATGGAACATTTTACTTATCAAATTTATGGATAGATGAAGAACTTATTAATATATGGACTTAAGAACAGATAGAAAGCATTGTGAGATGGAAAATGAATAATTTTGATTATATTAAAATTAAAAAGGGGTAGTACATATAAAACCAATGTAGCCAAGATTAGAGGGAAGACAACTGGGGAAGAAATTTAAGGACAGTTTCTTGAGGGAAACGCTTCCTTGTTTCAAAAATATAGGGAATTTTGGCAAATTTCTAAAATTACAAACCATTTCCCAAATAATAAAGGGTCAAAGGATAGGAACAGGTAGTTTAATATTGAAATCAAAGTTATAGGTCATATTGATTAAAATGAAAGACAAATGATAGAAGATGAGAAACAATTGGGTCATTAATACAATGCTGGTGGACTTGTAAACTGAGCCAACCATTTTGAAGTGCAATCCAGAATTATGCCCGAGTTTTAAAATTGTTTATAACACTTTGAGCCAGCAACACCACTCTTAAGTCTGTTTCACAAGGTAATCAGGGAAAAAGGAAAAGAACCTGAACATTCTAAAATATATATAGTAGCTTTCTTTGTAGTAAAAAAGAACTGGAAAGGGAGGGGATGACCATCAATTACAGAATGGCTATATACAAGTTGTGGTATATGATTATGATGGAATACTACAATGCTGTAAAAAAAAATGTTAACTTGATTGATAATAACTGCAGTTCTTTTCAAAATTTTCTAAACCAGACATAGGAAAACTGAGCTTTACAGTAAACAGAATAAATCAAAATATGCAAAAAGCATCTGATAAATTCTTGCCTTTGAAAAGTCTTTTCAGAATATAAAAAAAAAATTAAGATTACTGCTACTCTACCTTAATGATGAAGAAAAATAATAACTGATTAATGAAAAAGAAGTGAAAATACTGGGAGAAGCTGACCTCATAACAATTAGGAAAAGAAATACTAGGCATAGGAAATCAAATTTCAGAAAGTTCAAAGAAAAGAAAGGTAAAATTATAAAGCCAAAATTTCTAATAAGAAGTTTCCAAAATAAAGATAATTAGCTATATAGACAATAAAGTTATGATATTACAATTACAAACATGCTAATAAAGAGACAAAAGGAGTTTAAAGAGACTAACTTAATTGTAAAAGGAAAATCAATCTTGAGTTTAAATATGAAAAAATAAATGCATAAAAAACAATAAGAGGGTTACATAAAACCAGAACAAATATTAAAAACTGGCATGGCCCTATAAAATTAATGTCAGGAGGGTTAGCCCCAAAATGAACTTAGCCTTGTAAGAAATACTAAAAATAGCTTTTTAGTAGCTATGGTATTTCAGACAACTAATGAGGAAGTTCTAGGTCTTTCTCAAGGGTGAGATTTCCCTTTATCAAAGGTGAGACAAGAGGAAGCAGAACTACTTGACCCTTTATTCTGTTTGTTTCTTCATCAACCAGGAAAAGGTAAAAATAAATGTGACTGAAAGGTAACTGAAACAAAGAGAGACCACCCAGGCACTTTAAATTAATTTGAACTGCCAGGCAGAGAAAAACATATCCTAATGGATTAAAAGACTTTTCAGATGTGATTCCAGAGCAATTTTTCATAATTTTTGAGTGATGGAAGAACATGGGAATGCCACATAAGCAACTATTTTGAATAAGAAAAAAAATGGAGTCCTAAAACAAAAGTTTAGTGTCAGCAGCAAAATTTGAGAAAAATTGTGAACACTTAAAAAAGAAAACAGAACTACTATGTGGTCACAAAGAACAAGTAATATCAAGCTTAACTAATTTTTAATGATAACTATAACTGTAGATCAAAACAGTGCACATACAATCTAGGTCTCAGGAATAAAAACAATAATAATGATAATAAAGACTAATCTGAAAGTTTATCCTTGTGGAAAAGATTAATAAATATAACCTATTTTATCTAACTTTGTCCTTCTATTAGAGCCAGTCATGCCTCTCTATGCAGGAAAGGGAGAGGGGATTTCTGAAGCTGATAGGGCTGGGTGATACTTAGGTAGATTCACAACTAAGTATAAGAGGCAACTAGGGGGCTCAACGACAGAGTCAGGAAAACCTGAGTTCAAATCCAGCCTCAGATACTTACTAGCTATGTGGCCCTGGGCAAGTCAATTTAACTTCTATTTGCCCTAATCCACTTGAGAAGAAAATGGTAAACAACTTCAGTATCTTTGCCAAGAAAATCCCATGGACAAGAATGATTCATGAAGTCATGAAGTACTGATGCAACTGAACAACGGGAAACTGACCTGTCAAAAACATATTATTGTTCACCAGTTAAAGATGACAGAAATCTAAGACTAATAACAAATAACAAGATTCATAAAGATTACAACAATTTAGAAGTGCTAAACTAACAAGATGAAAAGTCAATTAAAATGTAAAAATGATTAAAATGATTAGATGTAAAATTTTGCTATTGCGTTCAAAAGCAGAATGGGAAATACTATGTTTAAGTCTATATGTAAAGTATCTAGGGCTTTTAGTTGACTACAAAGTAAATATGAAACAGTATAAATTACTTTCAAAAACCTAATACAATTTGAAACTATATTAACATAGAATATAGTAACAAGAACAAAGGAAGTTTCACATAACAGCAGAGTTGGAAAGTACCTCAAGGGTCATTCAGGTTCTTGGCCAAGACCCTTACTAATGATAAATGCAACTTCTGAGACCACCCACTTTAGTGGATGGCTGTTTTTCCTTATGTGGAGTCAAGTTCATCTTTCATCTTCTACGCTTTGCTCCTAATCCCGTCTTCTAAGGTCACTCTTGAAAAAGTCTAATGATATGATAGCCCTTCAGATACTTAAAAGACTTCTAAAATATTCTTCTGCATGGAAGAGAGACTGAAATGAACTGCTGTTAAAATGCAGAGTAATTATCAGAAACATGAAAGAACAAGTAATCTAGAGAAGAGGGAAGTATTGGGAACCTGGAGAGAGTCACAAAAAGTAAAGTAGAAGGAAACCAAAGACAACTTAATATCCTTGGAAATTCTGACTTTAGACAGGCCTGATGTGGGAACAATATAGTGAGGGGAAATGGGAAAAAAGCCCCCCCCCCAAAAAAAAAACTGTCCTTAAGAAAAGAATGTTAGCATGTTAACTCTTTTCAAATTGGTACAGAGAAGCAGTAGTTGACTTTTGAAAACAGTACTGAAAAGATAATAGTGGTAGGGTTGTCATGATGAGGTAGATTGGATTGACTATCCCATATATCAGCAATATTTGCTAGTTTTCCAATTTTTATCTTAGGGATTAAATACCCCAGAAAGATTCTTAACTGTGCAGATAACCTTAACTACAAGAGTAATAGTGCCCTCACATGGCAGAAAGTTTCAAAAGTTACAAAATACTGTCAATAGTAATTAAATAGGGAAATAAAAACTCACACTGATTATTGTAAACATGACCAGAAACAGCTACTACAGAAGAGTCATCACTTTGTAGCTGATGTAGTCTCTTCTCAACCATCTGGGTTATATCCACAAAATTTTCATCAAATCCCAGTCTTTCAACAGTTGAACTGAATTCTTCCAATAACTCTAAAAGGAAATAATATTAGATGCATATATAAACTAAAATTATATCTAAGGTTAAAATTTTAACAGCACAGTGAATATTTTGTTTACCAAAAAAGTAAATTGTTTCAAAATGCTGTAGTAAAACAAGCTATATGAAAACTTTGAGAAATTTTAAAAATAGTCAATAAAAGAAAGTTTACTACAGGGATTTAGTAATAAAAGTAATTTCAAGGGTAGATCTTGAGATCAGAACATATTTAACCCAATCTATTATTCTTCTAAATTTAAATAAGATTGAGGTAACTGAAAAATTAAGTTGTTTATCAAATCAGGCAATTTTTTTATTTTAGAAAAGATTTCCAATAGAGTTGAAAGGGATTTTTTTAGTTAGCTCTGAGCTAACCTACAAAGTTGAAGAAACAAAGTGGACATTATTCAAGTATTTCAGATAGTCAAGTTTTATTGCACATCAAAATGATAAATCCAAAAGAACTATCAGATTTGATTTAAGATAAAAATCAGTATATATATAACACTAATATAAGATTGCATAATCAAATGTATTGAACAGAAATTTTCACTTTTCTGCAGTCATCCTATGTTAGAAATAGTTGGACATTAGAAAGATAAATTGTTAGCCAATGACAGAGTGACAATTCCTAGGTTCTTTGTGTTCAGTCATCTACTCATAATATTACTTCATCAACACACTCACCTTTTACCATAAAAAAGTCAATCAATATATAAATGACAAAATGAGGAACAAGATTTTATACATGAAGAAGGAAGTCTAAAGATCAAAGAATACATCTTTTTTGGTTTTATGATTAAGAGTATGTAGTCTTGGGGGTCAGTTAGATGGTGCAGTGGCTACAGCTCTAGCCCTGGAATCAGGAGGACCTGAATTGAAATCCAGCCTCAGACACTTAGCAATTACCCAATTATGTGACTTTGGCCAAGTCACTTAATCCCACTGCCATGCCCCCCCCTGCAAAAAAAGAGTAGACTCAAAAAATTCCTCACACACAGTAAATCTCTTACATTCTAAAACTCAGCACCCAAGTGATATCTCCCTATACCTGGTAATGGATCAGAAGCTGATTGTGATAATTTTCCACATAAGGTCTTGACTTTTATCTCCATTTTCTCAGAACGATGGACTTAATTTCAAACCATTTTTCTACGGAGCTGAGGCTACCCTGGTGTATCAATAGTTCAGGGGAGGGGAAAAGACAGAAATGAAAAAGGGAGAAAAAAAGCAGGCAGCCATGAAGGAGTGAATACTGTTTTGTTTTCTCCAAATAATGGCTGCCACCTCAATCTATTCTGATAATTACAAAGTACTTTATTTTGAAAGTCTCTGAAATTATTATTTCAAAGTAAAAATGTTAAAAAGCAGAAGAATGGGAAATGCATGAGGAAAATAGTTTCTTTCCAAAATGTGAGTTATGAAAACATGAATAAATACAGTAGACTTTGGCACCTTGTGCTTTAGGTTCTCTCAATCTCTCTTCAATAAACTAAAATACCACCAGTTCAACTTTAATTGTGTGCTAGTTTTGGCTGCATAAAATTAGATTAGGTACAAATTTAAAATCCTTAGAAATTGATACTTATTTTATTTCAATGATTTTCAAAAATCAGTGAAGTTAATCATCATTTGCAAATTATTTTAAAGTACTGTCTGTAATACCATAAATATTTTTATGGATAATTTAAAAATACATATTTTATTTATAACTCAAAATATTTAACTCTAAGTTTACTGTTTATTCTTTAAGTTGTTTTATTTGGCATTGTTTTACTAATATTGTAAAGAAACAATAAGGAAAATTTCAATTAAAATTACTGACAAAATTTTTATTACATAAATGCCAGTCTATCTTCAACATTTAGTAATCTCTTTCTATACAAAACTAGCATGATCTAAAATGAAATTTTATATATATTTATGTGTGTGTGTGTGTATGTGTGTAAAATAAAGCTAAAATTATTATCATTTTACAAGTCTTTGAAGAATCATCCTTGTTTTACCTGTAACCTTGTATGATATTTCTCTATACCGAGTCAGGTCTTCTCCATTAACTAGCACCAGTTGTGGACACTTTTCTTTTGCATCTCTCACAGACATCAGTTTTTTAACTCCAAGCTTCCTGGCCTCATAGTTACAGGTAACAACCAAATATTTTTGCTGAACACCTATGAGGAAAATAGTATTGGGGTTAACTCAACAAGATGGAAGGGAATCACCTGTTAAAATTATATTTTTAAAAAATATATATTTTTGTCATACATTAGAATGCAAGACATTTTGGTAACAAAAATATCAATTTAGAGTTCACTTTATAACTACTACCTATTTTCATTAATAAAGTTATAAGAAGCAGAAACAATGGTATCTCAAACTATTACCTATTCAAAAAGGTTTTTAAGGTACCAAAATATTTCAACAATACTCTATATTATATGTCTAAAGTGAATTATTATTAGCTAATCATAACTTTTGGGCAATTTGTTGCAGAGAATATTGGAGCTTGAGTCAGATAAAACTTAGAAGTTTTCAAGAATTACTGAGGGACATGAATTGGATCTGTCACTTCACTGGTACAGAAAACACAAAGATGAAGAAACTACCTCTACTGTGTATATCAGCACCTTTTCTCTCATAACTCAAGTTGTCTTAGCATTGAGAATTTTAATGATTTTCACAGGATTACACAGACAGTACCATTTAGACATAAGTGTTCCTGGCTTCAAAGACCCTACCCATTTCACTATACTGTCTCTCCTCAGATATTATGAGATACTTACTAAAATAATGGAAGATGTACCATATTCACATGCATTTTAATATAAATGATTAAATACTACTAGGTAGACCAGTTTCATAGGTGTTCTATATTGGGAGGTTTCTTAACCTATGACCAAAAACTAGCTTCTTCTGTTTTCTCTGGTGAAATATGAATAAAATATCTCTAATTTAATTTTCACATATAGGATAGAGATGGAGTTAACTTTACTTTTAATTAATAATATGCTCTATTAAAAAATTTTGAGAACTGGAAGAACTGTCAAACAAAATTAATTGCTAGTTGCTGCTAGTAAAAATTCACTTTCATCTTCTGAACATTCTGACACTGAATAAGGGAGTGTTCTATTTCAAGTACTAGCTTGTCATAATAATTAGGGCTACCCGATTACTAAATTCGCTTCTTTGTTGGCCTACACAGCAAATGTAAGGTATTCAAGAAAAATTACAGGTCAAGGGGAGACAAACGCATGATCCACAGCATAACATAATTAAAAACTCAGCTTTATCAATTTTTGAAGGCTGTTGAAGTTTTATATGAAATGTTTTTAGCCAGAGTACTATCTTCAGAAATCACTTATGGTTTAGAAGACCATTAGAGCTAAATTATTCCTAAACTTTAAATGATAAAAACAAACTAATTTGTTTTTACAACTTAAAAAAGATTAAAGTAGTATGAAGCAAAGAAATTTAAAGCTAAACATATTTTTTAATTCCTTTATTTTCCCCAAGAGTAATGACTAATCATTCTTCAGCTTCGAAAGTTCACTACAAGGTTCTTAAGAACTTTTGTTTAAATCAATTTGCTTGAGGACCACAAGAAAAATATAAGACAACTGCTTCATATTTTAACATGCATCTTTTTATGATTTAAAATATAATTTAACAGTTAAAAGTACGTTTCCCTAGAATATGTTTATGGAATTCCACAAGTTCCACTTTTGAAGAACTCATTCTTATTCATGAATTTAACAAATATTCATTAAACACCTTATATGAGTAAAGTACTTTTCAAAATCCAGCAGCTTCTATTCAAATATTAAGTAACAATTTGGCTGATATACAAGACGCAGCTGGTAGCTCAGTAGAATTCTGGGCCTGAATTTAGAAAGATATAAATTCAAATCTAGCTTCGGAGACGTATTAGCTGTGTCACCCTGGGCAAGTCATTTAGCCTCTGCCTAACAGTTTTCACCAGTGTAAAATGGGGATCAAATGAAAGATTTATAAAGCATTTAGCACAGTGCCTGACACACTGTAGGTGCTATTAAAAAAAAAACCTCCACTCCCCACCCCATGAATGGTTCTGCATGGCCTCTATCTTTCACAAAGTTCCCACCCTACTTCTTTAGAGCTTTTTGTCTACTCAGTAAACTTAGAATCATACTGTATCAGAGCCAAATTTTTTTAAAGATCAGTTCCTCTAAGTGTGGTCATGTGAACTCTGGAGATCAGATCCTTCAGGGGATCCATGAAGTCAAAATGATTCTCATAATATCTGATTCTTTCCATTTTTAATACAGTATCAATAGATAATACCCCATAAAACTATTTGGGATCTTCAATAATTTTTAAAAGTATGAAGGGATCCTAAGACCAAAAAGTCTGAGAACTGCTGGCTCAATTCTAACCTTCTTGAATGAAGTAATTAAGGGTCCTGAGAAAATAACATAAGGAATGTCACAGGTAGTGAATGGCAGTCAAAAATCTGAATCAAATTCTCCTGGTTTCAAGTACAGTGGTCACCTTCCTATATCATACTATGTAATCTTATGTTTATCTATTTCACTAATTCAATGCTACCTGTGTTGTTAGTTTTTAAAACTACAAATGTCCTGACATCAAGAACAAGGACTGTGTTTTATAGCCTGAATGACTAGCACAAGACCCAGTTCATAGAAGATGATGTTTGTCCTTCGTTCCTGAAGAAGACATTGACCTTGGGGAAGTGACACCTTGACAAGCACATGAACTGAATTTGAGTGGGCGGGGAGGGGGTTGCTGTGCTAAGTCATCAGCCTCACTTTCTCCTCCACAGTCATCTGGGTCCAGTGGCCAGAATATGAATCAAGACAAATGGATGGTCCTAGATGGGAGGCAAGTAGGGTTAAATGACTTGTCCAAGGTCATACAGCTAGTAAGGGTCAAGTATCTGAGATCTAATTCTAACTCTGGTCCTCTTGCCTCAAAGACCAGTGCTCCACTATGCCACCTAGCTGCCCTTTAAAGGGTTGGTCAATAAATGACTTTGACATGGTAAGAAATTTCATTCCTTATCTCCAAATTCATTTTTAAAAATCATTTAAATAAACTTCCAGTGAATATTGTAGGATGGTATAAGAACTGATTAATTCTGATTATCCTCTATCTTCCCCTTTCAGTCAATCTAGAAAAAAAGGGTATCTATATTTAGGGCAAAGGGTCATTTTATATTTTTGACTATTGCTGAAGTTTCCATGACCAAAAAACGAACCACTTGGAGACCAATCTTCTGGTAATGAGAAAAGTAGCAACAATATCTGGTATTTAACATGAGGAATTATTTCTTCTACATAAGAAATTCAAAAAGCCTGCTTTTTTTTATGTTTTTAATCTCTCCTAGTACCCATCAATGCATTATACACATAAGGCAGTTAATAAAAATTTGTTGAATGATAATAGTTTCTTTCAACCTTAAAAGTGGTAGTAGTTATTCTCAATTTGGGTATAGGGAAACAAATTTAGATAATTTGCTTACAAAAGCAAATAGAAAGCTGTGAAACCAGCTAGGCCTGAAAGTCAATCCAGAAATAAAATTACGCTACTTATTGGTTTTGCACTGACAAATTTATGTACCCATATCTAAACTTCTTACTGTCTTTGCTTTGGATGATCCATTTATAAAATGATTATAAAATCCATATCCCCTCATTACTATTAATTACAATACAGGAACCACTTTTAAAGTTTTATAATACTGAGCTGAGTAAAAGGAAATGGAATAAAATAACAACAAAAAAAGCAATTCTAACAATTTTAATCCTTAAATATAAAAAAGGGAAAGAAAATATATAAGTCCGGAAATACCTAAAGGTTTGCCTTTTAATTCTGGATGAGAGATCATTTCTACTTGTGCATAAAAGCAATCCAGATCCACGTGTACTATGACTCTGTAGGAAGCACTTCCTGCCGGCACAACTTGGCCATGAACTGCTGCATCACATGCAAAGAAATGCAAAATATTTTCAGACTTTTTACCCTAAGCTAACATGATAGGGTGGTGGTAAATGATGGTAAATGACCAAAGTGGGCTCTGTCAGGTATATTAGTTTTTTCATCTTTCCCTGACTTATCCCAGCAGCTAAGTTATAGAATTGAGAATACTCCAATGGATACAAAAAAAACCTCAAACACCTATTTTTCAATATTTTCTATTTTTCAGCTTCTGAAAAAAAAAATTCAACCTGATGCTAGCCAAAGATGAAAAAGCAGGTTAACTACCACCTAGACTTAACAATGGGAAAAAAAATCAATATACTCTTGGAAGGAATATTAAGTGATCCAAACAATAATCCCCATGAAACTAAGTGAACCTGACTCCTTACAAGGCCCACGTGGTAACACCAGAGCCCAAATTGGCGGAGGAACAAAAGCTGAGTATTTACAGAACTTGACCTCCTTGCTGCTTCGTCCCCCAGCCTTGCTGAGATGAAGGCTCTTCTTCATGGGGCAGCTGCACCTGCTCTTTGGATGAGGCCAATGCTCACCTGCTCAGGCCTCTGGAGCCAGTCTTCACAAGGCCGGGCGAGCAGAGCCCTGGGTGGGGGTTAGTTGGCTGGGAAGGAGCTCCCCGGGGTCGGGAGCCCCAGGCACGGCCCCTCCCCAAGCTGCCACCCGTTGGACCCACTCCGACCCGGGGCCAAGCCGGCGGCGGGCCAAGTCCGGCGTGGAAGGCGGAGGAAGGGCTCCCGACTTCACAGTTTGTAAAACTTTGAACTCTGGGGGAGGTCCTTTTGTGTCTTAGTTTGTTTGATTTAAACAACTTTAAAAAAAAAAAAGTGATTGTGGAAACGCGCCCTCGCTGGCCTAGCACGTGGAGGGAGGAAGGGGAAGATGACCCCTAACCTTAAGGGGCGCGGGCTGGGGTCAGGGCGAGCCGGGCGTGGCCTGGAACCGGAACCGGGTGAGGAGCGGACTCCGCCCCCAGGGCGGGGCTACTTCCTCCTCCCCTCCCCCCAGCTTCGGGTCGCGGAGGCCCCCTCCCCCCTCCCCGCGATCGCTCTCATTTCATTTACACGGAGCGAGGCGGCCGGCCTCCACGGGCTCCACGGCGCTCCGGGAACCTCCTGCCGCCCCCCGGAGCTGAGGATCCATCTTGTCCTCCTCTTCCTCGTCTTCCTCCTCCTCTTCCTCCGGCCCCACCCCCACCAGGTCCATCCCTCCGGCCAACCGCAGCTCGGGCTCGCCGCCGCCTCCGCCCCCGTCACCCGGGGAAACCGCGGGCTCCCCGGCCCCGCCCCTTGAGCGCCTCTCGCGCTCCGCGTCGGGGCGGAAGGCCCAGGCCCCGGCAGGTTGGCGGCAGGACGCCGGTCTGCGCCTGCGCCTGTTCCACCCGCCCACGTGCGCTAAGTGGAAACGAGAGCCGGCCCGACCCGGCCGAGCTGCCGCAGTTCCTCTGCGGCCGAAGTCCCTCGGGGCCCGCCGGGCCGGGGCGAAAGTCCCCGCGGGACAGACCGAAACCCCCGGCCCGCCGCGGTCCGCAGACGGGGCCGCCGCGCCCGCGCGCTCCGCCCTTCCCGGGGGCTCCGGGCGGGAGCCAAGCGGTGCGGTGCCCCACGGAGCCCTGGGAGCAGAGGAAGAGCGCTGCCAAGTCAAACGGGATTTTAGTATCAGCACATAGTAGAAAGCCTTGTTTTGGAGAGGGTTGTGCCTGGGGGTTCCCCTGAAGCCTGCCCCTCCAACAGGTTTCGTAGGTAATGACTTTTTTTTAACAGCAATATTGTAGATTTTACTTGAGTTGTACAATTCCCCCCCATCTTACTTCCCTCCCCCCACCCCCACAGAAGGCAGTCTGTTACATTGTTTCCATTGTTGTACCTTGAGCCAAATCGAATGTGATGAGAGATCATGTTCTTAAGGAACATAAAGTATAAGAGATAACAAGATCAGACAATAAGATAGCAGTTTAGGTAATGATTGTTAATAATGCCATCTACAAATAAGCCAAAAATTTTAACTGAACGAACAGAATTTAGAGTTAGAATATAGGGGCGGCTAGGTGGCGCAGTGGATAAAGCACCGACCTTGGAGTCAGGAGTACCTGGGTTCAAATCTGGTCTCAGACACTTAATAATTACCTAGCATTGTGGCCTTGAGCAAGCCACTTAACCCCATTGCCTTGCAAAAACCTAAAAAAACAAAAAAGGGGAACATATATATATATATATATATGTATATATATGTATGTATGTATGTATATAGGAGCCATTAAGTAACTTGTCCAAGGCCTTGGGCCTCTACATGAAATTGCTAGTGAAAAAAGGCACGGATGGGGCAGCTAGGTGGCACAATGGATAGAGCACCGGCCCAGGAGTAGCCAGTTCAAATCCATCCTCAGACACTTAATAATTACCTAGCTGTGTGGCCTTCGGAAAGCCACTTAGCCCCATTGCCTTGCAAAAAAAAAAAAATAGAAAAAAGAAAAAGGCATGATGCCTTGATTGCTACCAAATAACAGAACTTATGTATTAATACTGAAGACAATTTTATAAAATGTATTTCAGAAAAACTACAGCCCTTGGACAAGTTCACAGCCAGAGAATCTTGAGAAATTTATGCAAGGGAATTAATGATGCTGTTATGATTAGAGGAAGGTAAAAACAGACTTCTTAAAGAAGTTGGTACTAAGAATCTTAGATGCCACTAGGATAGAATTTTATTGAAAAGTAGTCATTTAGACTTTACTAGAAAAATTCCAGTTAACTGATATCTTATTGTTTGCTCTTACTATCTCTTATACTTTGTTTCTTCCTTAAGGATATGATTTCTCTCTCATCACATTCGACTTAGATCATTGCATACCATGGAAACAATGTAAAGACTAACAAACTGCCTTCTGTGGGGCGTGGGGGGAGGGAAGTAAGATTAGGGGAAAAATTGTAAAACTCAAAATAAATACAATCTTAAAGAAAAATTGCAATTAGAGTGAAGCTATTATAGAATCACAATTAAATAATTGGAGAGAAATTCAGAGGTTATTAAATCTGAAAGAACTACTCATTTAACATATTAGACTAGTGATCATTCAACCTTTGATTGAGGACCTTCAATGATGATAATCCTATTCTGCTCAAAATAGTCTATTTCACTCTTTGGATATTTCTATTAGACTTTTTCTTTCCATCAAGCCTAAATTTGCCTCAGCTATTTCTATTAATTACTGCCTGTTCTATAGTCTGAGTCCAAACAAAAAGTGAATCATTACTCTTCCCCATGATAATCCTTCAAATGGGGTGACTAGGTGGGGCAGTGGCTAGAACAGGAGTCAGAAGGACCTGAATTCAAATGTCACCTCAGACACTTGACACTAGCTGTGTGGCCTTGGGCAAATCACTTAACCCTGACTGTTTGGAGTCCAGGGCTGATTTCAGTTCTTCCTGAATCATATCTGGCCCCTGCATCCAGAAGACTCTCTAGAAGAAAGTGAGACTAATGACTTAGCACAACATCCCTTCATGGCATCACTGCCCTGATGTCATGGTCTTCCTTGAGAATGAAGGACAAACACCAACAATCCTTCAGATATTGGACCTTGTGTGTTAACCACTTGTAGTTTTGTGTAGTCTACACATTAAGATGCATTCATATATGTACCTTTATCTAATTCACTGATAAAAAAAAAAATGTCAAACAACCCAGGGACAAAAAAGATCCTGGTGGCACACTCCATTAAAAACTCCAGAGTTTTTTCCCCAAGTTCACAAAAGTCATAGATTTAGAACCAGAAGAAATCTTAGAGGCTATGAAGTTCAACTTCCTTATTTTACAGATGAAGAAACTGAGACACAAATGGTTGAGTAACTTGTTCAGGGTGATGACTAGTAAGGGATTGAGTCAAGATTTGAACTGAGGTCTTATTGAGACCAAAATGAGCACTCTGAACATCAGATCACTTAATTACTCCATCAAACTGATAATCTCTCCTTTTTGGGTCTAACCATTCAATGAGTTCCTCAAAGCATATAATTCACAAGGCAAACTGTTTCACTATCAAGTTATTCTAATTGAAAAAAATTAAAAATAAAATTATAACAAAAAAATTTGTTTAAGTTATTTGAATGTTGTTTGACTTTGTTTTGTTCATGTATGCTTCTTTACAATATCTACCTAGGCTTATAGTGCAGACCTCTAGAATCAAACAGAAGTCTAATGCCTCTTCCTTATGACAATCCTTCAAATACCAGAAGACAGCTTTAAAATTTCCTCAACAAATCTTTTCTTTTCCAGGTTATATATTCCCATTCTTTCAATGGATCATCATATGGTTTGATCTCAGTTTCATTCATCATTCTGATCATCATACATTGGACAATTTCCAGTTTTTCAGAGTTCTTACTAAAATGTGGAGCCCAGAACTGAAACCAACACTATATATGTGGTCTGACCAGGGTAATAAGCCACAGACTTAGCAGGGAATGCATATTTCTTAATACAGCCCAAGATCTCATTTTCCCACAATCACCTTGACAGAATTTTTAGAATCAGACAGGGACTCAATGATTACCCAGTCTTACACGTACTGAAAAGTGGTTATCCTGTCTTTTCCTGCAAATGCAGACCCTAGTGAGGGAGACACTTATGAGGTGGATATTTCCCTTTTTGAACAGTTCTAATCTCAAATTCTTGGGATCAAACCTAAATAGGATTCTTTGCATCTTTCACCCATTCTAATTCTGTCTTCTGAGGCCAAACAGATCAAGTCTAATTCTTCTGTCATCTCAGAGCTCTTCAGATACTTGAAGACAGCTATCATAAGCCCCTTCATTATTCTTTTAACAGGCTAAACAACACCAAATTCTCATACAACACTTGAGGCTCTCCATCTTCCTGTTTGCTTTCCTCTGGATACTCTCCTGCTTACTAAGGCCTTTATTGTCCTCAGCAATAATCATAAAAATCCTGGTATGATATGACCATGTCAGTATGTTGAAAGGGGTCAAAGTTTTTATTCCTGGAATCTATGTATCTCGTAATGAGGCAGCCAGGTGGCACAGTGGATAGAGCATTGGGCTTGAAGTCAGGAAAATCTGAATTCAAATACAGTCTCAGACACTTAGTAGATATGTGATTTTGCACAAGTCATTAAACTTTGTCTCAGTTTTTTCATTTGAAAAATGAAGTTAATAATAGTAACTATCACCTAAAGTTGATGTGAGAATCAAATAAGATATTTGTAAAGCACATGTCACAGTGCCTGGCACATAACAGAAGTTACAGAAATACTAGTTGTTCTTATTATTTTTATTATGTGACTCAAGATCATATTTTCATTTCTTTTCTGCTGTTACATCTCACTTGACTCATTTTGAACTAACTTCAATGACTTTCATACAGATTACTGTAAAAATGGCTTACCCATTCTATACTTGTAAAGTTGATTTGTTTAAACCTAGTTGCAAAATTTTCACATTTGTATCTATTGAATTTCATCTTATTAGATTCATCCCAAACCTCTAGATTGGCATGATTCTTTTGTATGCTGTCACCCATTGTGTTAGCTATTTCACCCAGTTTTCTGTTATGTGCGATTTTGATAATCAGGTCTTTTTTGCCTTTATTTAAATAAAATAAATACAATTATACAAGGCCAATCTCAGGTCCCTTTGTCACCCCATGGAGATCTTTAGTCAAAGTGACATTAAAGACTACTGTTTGGGGCTGCTAGGTGGCGCAATGGATAGAGCACTGGCCCTGGAGTCAGGAGGACCTGAGTTCAAATGTGACCTCAAACACTTAATATTATTTAGCTGTGCAACCTTTGGCAAGTCACTTAACCTTGTTATCTTGCAAAAACAAAAATAAAAGTCTCTTTGAGACTAACCCTCTAATTCCAAATCTGTGTAATGATAATGTTATCTCATCTTCTATACTCCAGATTTTCCCACAAAAATAATATGAAGTACTTCATAAAATGTTATGCTAAAATCTAGTTGTGAACTATAACTCCAGAATTTTCCTAATCAACTAGCTTAATAACTATAAACAAGGAAGTAAAATTATTCTGTCATGACCTGTTCTTCATGAAAATGAAGGTATTTTGTAATTACCACTTCCTTTTCTAGATGTTCACTAACTCTTTAATGATTTATTTTAGAACTTACAGTCCAAGAAAGCCACCAGATCTTTTTTAGACAATCTCTTGTCTAATCATATTTTTCCTTTCTGACTTGGGATATTGATTTTTTTATCCAAGTCTAAGTTTTTACATTTATCCCTAGGAAATTCCATTTTGTTATGTATCATTCATTAATACAATCTATTGATTTGTTTTTAGATCCTTAATATTGGTCAGCATGTTAGCTATTCCTCTTTCCATCATATTCAAATTTGATAGGCATCTCATTTATTCCTTTACTAACTTGATTATCCCTATGTCCTCATATTTGATATCCTTGATTCCAGTTCTTCCCTCTCCAATTCATCCTCCATATAACTGGAGAATTAGAGTTCCTAAGATATAGATTTAGCTATGTCACTCCCCTGTTCAAAAATTATCAGTGGCTCTAGGATAAATACAAGTTCCTAAAAAAAAAAACTGACACTGAAAGCTTGTCACAGTTTCCTATCTACTTTTCCAGATTTATTTTATAATACTCAAATAATATTTAAATACTTTACATTCTAGACAAAATAACTTAGTAGTAGTTCCTGGAACTCAGCATCTCACTCCCCGGTATGTGCCTTTACACAGGCTTTCCCTTGCAACTAGTTCCTTTTCATCTTAGCTTCTTAGAATTTCAGGTTGTTTTTAAGACTCTACTCAGGTGTCACATCCTATAGGAAGTCTTTCCTGTCCCCTCCCCCAGTTATTAGTGCTTTCTATGTCTTTGTATTAGCTTATATGTTTATCTAAATAGATAGATATAGATACAAATAGATAAATTAAGTGCTTCCTATATGGGGCCAGGGTAAAACTATTTTTTTTTTGCATCCCTCGTTCTTAGCACAGTGCCTGGAACAAAATGTATATTGATTGATTGGGCTATGTATCTTTTATTAAATACATGTTGGGGGGCAGCTAGGTGGCATAGTGGATAAAGCACCAGCCTTGGAGTCAGGAGTACCTGGCTTCAAATCCAGTCTCAGACACTTAATAATTACCTAGCTGTGTGGCCTTGGGCAAGCCACTTAACCCCATCTGCCTTGCAAAAAATACATGTTGGACTCCTCATTAGATTGTTATCTTCTTGGGTACAGGGACTATTTCATTTTTTTGTATGCCTATAACTTAAAGCAATGTCTTTCTTACACATGGGCACTAAATAAATGCTTGTTGGGTATTGATTAAGAATGGGAAATGAAATGTTAATATCTACATTTCTCTAGAAAGGAAAATTCATAGATGATCATTATTAATATAGAATGGAAAAGTTGATTTTATTATTACTTGTCACCATTGCTCTGATTTCGGAAAACATAGAGTGGAGAAGAACTAATGACCCTCCAAATATGAAAACAGATATAATCAATTTGGCTAACACAGCTTTTATTCTGAATTTCCTTAACTTAATAATCTCAGGAATAAATATTTGAGCCATAAAGATAATTTAGCACATAGGAGAGATGAGAAAAATACAAGAGGGTTAAATAAGCATTGTTTTTAATTAAATTTAATTTGAACTAACACAATTCAATATTAGAACTTTGGAGAGAAAAATTTCCTTCTACTGCCTCACACTGCCTCTCATGCCCATCTTATCTTACTCAGAAAAAAAAAATCAAACAGAATAGAAACATTACTATAGCAAGCTTTCAGGCAATCGTGCCCTTAGTAAAGAATGAGGGGAGAAGTAGTAAAAGTCTGGTGGTAGTGGAGAGGAAAGGAGGCAGAACAGTATTTGAAAGTGTTATTTATAACAAATTTGGAAAAACTCTTGGAAGCCTAGAGAGATTAGTGTTGGTATCATTCTAATAAAAACTAGTTTTCTTAAGAGGACTGCCCAGTTCTTAAGAACACTTCCAGTTCAAATGAAATAAAAGTTTCCAGATATTTGTGTAGCTCTTCTTTATTTTAAGTAGTCAAATCAAATTACTAATATCAAAAAACAAAGTACTACTATCAAAAAAAGAAAAACAAAAATTCATACCAAATGATGAAAAAAATAAATTACTAGAAAAGTTTTGCCTAACTATATATGCAAATAAAACTGAGTTTAAATGGATGAATATTTTGATTAATATGAAATCTCCAAATTAACAGAATAAGAAGTAAAGAATTCAAATAACTCCATAATGGAAAAAGGAATTGAATAATAAATAATTCATTCAGGACCCAGGACCAAATGGAATTAAAAGTGAATTTTATCAAAGAAAAAATAATTCTGATATTTCATAAACTGAAAAAATAGGAAAATAAGGTATCCTACCAAATTCCTTCCCTAATAGAAATATGATCTTGATACCTAAACCAGGGAGAATTCATACAAAGACATTTTGAACATTGATGCAAAAATTTGAAATAAGATATTAGCAAATTTCATATAGCACTATGGTCAGATAGGATTAAGAGTAGGAATACAGGAACTGGGTTATTTATAAGAACAGTAAAAAGCATATGAACATATCAACAATTACAGAAGGATCTTTGACAAGCTATAATGCCCAATCCCACTAAAACACTGGCTAATACAGGAATTAAAAAAAAAAAAAACTTTGCCATGATAAGATAAAACCAAGAACCAGCTATGTATATAATGGGGATAAACTAGAGACTTTTCCAATAAGGTCATAGATAAAGCAGGGGTGTCCACTATCACTATTTTTATTTGATATAATGCTAAAAATGCTAAGGATAGAAATTTTACAAAAAAAAATTGAGGGAATAATTAAAGGCAAAGAAGAACCAAAATTGTTGCTTTTTTTGTAGATAACATGATAATTTCCTTGGGAGACTCTTAGATAATTAAGCACACATTCATTGGAAACAATTATAAATGTCAATCATTTCTGTATGTTACAAAGTCCAAACCCCAGAAGAAAGAGAAATTTCATTAAAGTACAAAATATATAAAATATATGGGAACCATCTTACCTACCCCCCAAACAGGAACAATGTTGTTTACATAAATAAATACAGATTTAAGTAATTGGAGAAATATTAATTGCTAATTAATAGACTGAGTAAAAAATAGTAAAAATTACAATATAACTTAAATTTATTTATCCAGTGCTGTAACAAAGGATCACTTTAGGAAAAAAAAAATTCATCTGAAGTAATAAAAGATTAAAAATTTCAAGTGAAATTAGGAAAAATAAGGAACCTAGCTATACCAGATGTGAAGCTATACTACAAAATATTAATCACCATGATTATTTAGTATATTAAGAATTAGAGCTGATCAGTGGAACAAATTAAGGACAGAAAAAAACAGCAGCAAAAAAAAAACACTGTAGCCCAGTGTCTGATAAAAAAAAAAAAATAAAACCTTCAGTTATTGGAGTAAGAACTCCCTATTCAAAAAAAAAAAAAAGACTGCCAGAAAAACTAGAAAGTAGGCTGGCCAAAATTAGATATAGAACATCTCACATAGCACACCAAGATGAGGTCCAATTTATTAGACATAAAAGGTGACAATATAAACAAATTTGAGAAACAAGGAAGAAATTATCTTTTAAATCTATCACGACCAAACAAATGAAAAAGAATTTCACAGAAGATAAAATGAACAATTTTCAAACATAAAAACATAAAACATAAAAACATAAAAATATTTTACAGAAGCAAACTAATGATGCTAAAATTAGAAGGTATTCAAGAAGAATCAAATCTCTCTGAGAAAAGTACACACATACATGCGCATACACATGCATGCACATACATACACATACACATATGTATGTGAAAGAAATTTTGAACTATTCCCCCAAAAGTTACTAAACTTCAAATACCTTTGATTGATATCTTTATTAGGCCTATATCCCAAAGAAATAGGAGAGAGTCCCATAATTCTAGAACCTCTTTTGAAGTGAGAAAGAATAGAAAACTAAAAGGGTATTCATTAGTTGGTAGAATGACTAAACAAATCATGAAAAATGAATGTAATGGATTATTTTTCTGCTACAAAAATGATGAAAGAGATGATAGCAGAGAAAACTAAGGGGATCTAAATTAATTGATACAGTTAAGTGAACAAGAACAGGAGAATAATTTATTCAGTAATAACATTGTAAATACAAAGAACTTTCAAAGACTTACTAACTCTGATGTATGCTAAAGCCAACCATAATTCCAAAGAACTAAGCCGTTGATTGACTTTTTTTTTTGGTACATAGACAGTGAGGGGATTCGTTTTGCTTGACTACATGGATTTTCAAGGATTTTGTTTTTCTCCCCCTTTCTTTATATCCCTCCATAGGAAATCTATTTTCTCTTCCTTCTGTCTTCCCTGGTGAGTTGGGGAAGGTGAAAGGAAGAGAAAAATAGGTTTTTGATAGGAAAAAATAAAATATAACTAAAATATATATTTTAAATAAACCATTTAGGGCATGAGGATGTGGAAGGTAGAGGAAGAATGGGTTTCTTTTGTAGCCCATTCATTGTGCTAATATTATACCACTTTGGTCTAAAAATAAATGGAGTACATTTGATTTTAAAAAAAGATATCTTGTCTTTTAACAGGAACATTAGCACTTTTATGGGGTTGCAAGTTACCTCTAGGGGAAAAGATTAATGAGTCAGAAATGATTTATGAGGGTTGGAAGTTAAAAGCATAAAACTCGGAAAGGATTAGGTGGCTAAAATCAAACTATAATTATGATACCTTATAGCAGCAAGGTGCATACATGTATACTCAGTATTGGTCTAATATTTTATGTCTAAGGGTTTTAGTCCCTTACAAAAGTCTGTCAATGTGTAACATGCCTTTTTAAAGGAAGTACTTTTCATTGTCTTTTTATTGTTAGAACATTAACTATCATTATTCTATGTTGTATGAGCAACATAATAGCTGCAGTTGAAAAGCTTTTTATTGTTACCAAAAAGATATTCTGCATATAATATACTTGGTGCTGAGAGAGGGTGTGGTACCATAATGGAGTTTTTATAACAGCTTTTCTTTGACTTCAATAGATATCTGATAAAAGGGTTTCAAAATCATTTTAGTAATGAAATTTTAAGTGTTGCTGGCCAAACTTCATTTGAAGAGATTATCCTGTCATTTTGTAGGATGTGGTAGCATAAAAGACTAAACCTTGATTATAAACTAGAATAATTTAAATTTCTGCGTAATATGAATTGTTTCCCTTCATTCTGTTATACAAGGATTGTTTGTTTTGTCCAAACCTAGAATGAGACTTGTCCATTCTATTTCTTGAAAAAAAAGGAACAATTTATATTACATTGAAACTACTATTAAGGAAGGCATTTTCCCCTTAAGTACTAAACTTACAATTATCTAATGTCAGTCTATTATGTTTTTTTGTTTCTATACAGGTAGCAAGTCAATATTCTTAAACCCAGTTGATATTCTTCTGACTGGCCTTAAAGACCCTTCTCCATCTAATCTCTTATCTTCAATTCACATAGGCCAGTTTCCTTATTTTACCTTATGTAACATGGTACAAGGGCATTGAAACAGATGTTAGGAAATCTCACAGGTCTTGAACCAATTGATTTGCAACCTTAGGTAATATACTTTCCTCCCTTCAAAAAAATAATTGAACATTATCTAAGAAAACTATTAAGTTTTTTATTTTATATTCCTATGATATCTAGTTAGTAGAAAATAGGAAATGATAAAAGTTATTTATAATTAAAGTATGTATTATTTTAAGCATTATGGCAAAATGGAAAGATCTAGAACTTTTGAGTTAGGAAATCTGGGTTTTCATTCTATGTACCCATGTATACTTAACCTGTCAAAAACTCATTTTATCTATCTATTAAATGGAGATGATAAAACTCATCCTACTTATTCAAAGTATCATTGTGAAGAAAGTATTTTAAAATCAAAATTCTATTCAAATGGAAGTCATATAATTTCATTCTAAGAGTAAAAGAAAGAAGTGGATAGTTACTATTCCTGATGTCTATTTTTAATAGGCTTATTCAGAAAAGGATGAAGACAGAAGAATAATTATAATCTAACATGTCCCAATCACCCCTGAGAGTTTTGTACCCTAATATAGAATTTGACTCACAGCAGGCCTTCAGATCACTCAGTTCATAATGGTTTCAGAATATCTTATGTTATTAGGTATGCTATTTTTGTCCATTTTTGAAGGGTGATTGCAGGGTGATGTCTTAACTTGCTCATCTCCACTAGAGGAGACCCCAAGGAATATGATTGAGCCTGAAGAAATTTCCCAAGAAGTTATTCTTGCTTCTTCTAGTAGCAACCCCCCTCCAATATCTGTATAAGCATTGTCTTTACTAGATTAAAATAGTCACTTGTTGATAAATTTAAAAGTTTTGTGCTAAAATAGTTGTATGACCCTGGGTAACTTATTTAACCTCTGTCTACTTCAGTTTCCTCAACTCTAAAACAGGGATGATGTTCTAGCTCTAATAACTACAAGTGCCTAGAAGATTTTTTTTAAGTAATACAGTTGTTTTGCATCTATAATTATTACATTTTGTAATTAATATCAAAAATTTTATAGAGATAGGGGACTTAGAAATCACAATGAAATTTTATTTGCATATATATAGAGAGAAAATGTGGCATATCAACTGTATAATGTTAATATTCTTTAAATTCCTCATACCAAAAAAATTAAAAATAATTCTAGATCTCAGCTTTTGAGTTAAAATTATAACAATGAATACTTTAAAATCCGTAAAAAATTTGATAACTTTAGGTTTTAAGGCCCACTTAATGGTTGCATTATAAATAAATGGTTACTACTATTAAATACAAAGTTTCAGTATCAATAACTGAGCTTTGAAGTGAGCTTGATCTTTGTTCTGTATAAGTACTTGGCCACTTGAATAAAACTCAGAAAGACTATGAAAAATTAATACTGTATAAGTGAGCTCTTTATAACCTTTCAGATTTACCAAAAGTATTAAAAATGGAATGCTAATGCAAATCTCTGATTTGACTGCTAACTAGCCAAAAAACAGTTGATGCAACTAAATAATTTATTTTTATTTAGGCAGATAGGCAATCAGAATTACTCTGGTAAACTATATTCCACAATAATTTTAGTTGTAACAAAATAATAAGTGAATTAAGCTAGAAATATTCTATAGCTTGTGTTTCACTTTAGAACAGATTCTTATAGAAATATCACCACACATCAACATATGAATTATCGAAAGGTCCAATATCAACTTTCAAAAATTAAGCATCTATCTTTCTTGAAAAGATGACATTTGACTCTTTTTCTGCAAGCTTTGGAATTATTGACCATTTATCTCCTTTAATCTAAATATTATGAGTATTTATTTCAACACTCCTAAAATCATTCTTTAGAACCTATATAATGTTTCAAATTTGAGCCTTTCATTTTAGTGATTCAATAAGCTGGTAGAGTAATTAAGTATCCTGGAACTTTGCTGAAATGCCCAAGTCAGTTAGTTTGTGGTGCATTAGTTTGAGTACTGATCTTGCAGTCAAGTATAGGGTTCAAATACAATCTCAGACACAACTGTATGAACCTGCATAAGTTATTTAAACTCTGCTTCAGTTTTCTCAACTCTAAAATAGATTTAATAATAATAACATCTACCTTACGGGACTGATGTAAAGATCAAATGAAGTAATATTTGCAAAGAAAGCTTTGCACCTAATAGGTATTGTATAAATGCTTATTCCCTTCTTCCTTCTCATTGCAAGTTCTATTTGTAAGGTCACCTTTTAGATAAGATATTCTTTTTTTCAGTTGATATTTTATTTTTCCAATTACAGGTTATTAAAATTTTTTCAGCATTTATCCACATGAATATGCATATTTTTAAGTTACAAAATTTCCTTCCACCCTCCTTCCCCATTCCCCACTCCTCAGCGGCAAAGCAGTCTGTTTTGTATTGTATATTGTACATACAATTGTGTTTAACAATTCATCATTTTCTAGGACTAAGGGATAAGAAAGAAAACCATAAATTTTTTTTAAAGTGAACGTAGTGTTCACTCAGATTCTGTAGGGATTTTGTTTTGTTTTTCTTCCTCTGGATGTGGATAGCATTATCCATAATTGATCTCCGAGGGTTGTCCTAGTTCTCTGAACTGAGAGAAGCTGCTTTCATCAATGTTGATCAACTCACAATATTGTTAATGTGTTCTCTTGGTTCTCTGCTCTCTCCTCTCAGCATCAGTTGCTATAATTCATTCCATGCTTCTGTAGATTCCTTCCAACCATTCATGGGTTTCTTATAAAACAATAGTACTCCATAAAATCCGTAACTGAGTCTCTCATTTTCACAGCAGAAGTAAATAAATCCTTCTACTCCAATCTTACAGAACATACCTATGTCGCACAATAAATTTCTTCAATTATTTAGTTTAACCTTCTTGTACATTATAGATATTTCAATCAAATCCAATAAATACATATTAAATGTTTATTATGTTCAGGCATTTTGCCAAATAATGAAAATGAAAAGATGAAATAAAACATATTGTTCCCTGATGTCAAGCAGTTTGCAAGCTAATTTGAGATTTGAAATGTTCATAAGAACTGCATATCTAGAAAATTATTCTTAAATTTTTAATCATTAAAAATCTTTCCTCTCCTGACCTCTCCACCTGATGGGAAAAAAAACCCTGTTGCAAGCATGTATAAATTAGAAAAGAAAATTTCCACATTAGCCATGTTCTATATGTAATATATTAGTACATATATGTAAATATATCTATATATTTCTCTCTTTTGGTGTACATGCCTATAATATGTATGCATATTCTTTGTAATATGTGTGTGTTTCTTTTTTTTTTTAGTTTTTTTTGCAAGGCAAATGGAGTTAAGTGGCTTGCCCAAGACCACACAGCTAGGTAATTATTAAGTGTCTGAGGTCAGATTTGAACTCAGGTACTCCTGATTCCAGGGCCAGTGTTCTATCCACTGTGTCACCTAGCTGCCCCTATTTCTTATTTTTTGCCTTCTAACTTCCACCTCTCTATTGTGAAGTGGGTATCCTGTTTCTTCATGAGTCCTCCGGAATCATAGTTGGTCAGTATGCTAATCAGAATGCCTAAATCTTTCATAGTTTGTCTTTACATTATGGTTGTCTTTATATAAATTGTCCTGGTTTTACCTACTTTACTATCAGTTCATGCAAAACGTCTCTGAAGTTTTCCCTGAAACTATCTTTTTCATAATTTCTCATAGCAGAATATTATTCCATAACATTTACATGATAGATTGTTTGGTCATTCTTCAATCAATAGACATCCCCTCATTATACAATTCTTTGCCCCCCAAAGAAAGAACATAAATATTTTTGTACAATCTTAGAATTTGTTTTACTTAGAACTAATGTCACTAATCTATTCCTTAATCTTGCTGTACTCTAATTTTCCCTTATTCATTTTCCCCTTTTCCTTCTATTTCTCTGTTGAGTGAAATATATTCATGTACAATCTTCATGTGCATATTCTTTCCTCCTTTGATCAGTTCAGATAAGAATAATGTTCAAGTATAAGTTCTTAATATCCTTTTCTCCTTGTTTTCACACCCTGATTATATGTAACATTTTCCTCTTATCTTCCTCTCTCTTTCCTTCATTTAACATATTGTTTCTTAACATCTCTTTCTATTCTTCTTCAAGATATATTAGAATCACTCTCAGGCCTTTTGCCTGAGAGATGGCCTCCTCTATGGCTCTCCTGATGAAAAATAGCATTCAGAAAGGCAATATTGCTGTTTGGTCCAGGCAAGCTAGACCTCTGCCCCAGTCTCTAGATCCCCTATACTTCATAGGGCCCTCCTCTCTGACTTTGGAGGCTGTGCTTATCATAGGCACAAAAAATTATTAAGATAAAAATTAAAAGAGCAAAATAAAGCAAAATAATTTTGAATGACCTGAACAATCAAGCGAATGTTACCTTACTTATGTGTGAAATGTTGTATGGGATGGGGGGTCCTGGATTATATGGCGAAAAGGCAGTGTGAGACTCTGTACATGGGACAAGTTTGTCTCCACACCAATGAGGATGAATACATAGGGCTTATATAGAGAGTTTAATTCATTGGCCTCCACAGTCTCTGCCACAGCAACCTGGAATTGGAAAGGGTGGGAATAGTGAACATCTGACATGCTTCAGAAACCCTAGCCCAAGACTGGAGTGGACTTAGGTCCCAGTGAGTGTTTTCTACAAATGTACCAAGTGTGGTACTCAAGAAGGAGCTAAGACCTAGAGCAGAACTAAAAGATGGAACTAGGTTATGGACACTGCCTTAGCACGACTCTTCTGATTGTTCCTGGAGTTCTTTATATTTTCCTGGAGTTTCCTTGGATAAATGAAAATCTACAGGATTTGCAAAGTCCTCTGTATGGTAACCAAAAAAACCTGATGCCACCCAAAAGTATCATTGTCTTCTCCCCAATAGTAAAATGAGGCTGGTAAATGCAAAAGTGGTCCATCAATTTCATGTTCTTGCTCCTATTAGCTCTGTTCTACCTACCCCCCCCAAAGTCCATGGTACAAGTATATTTTAGAGAGATAATAATCAGAAGAAAAGGCTCATTTCTAGGTTTCAAGTTGACTTGATTGTGAGAATGGGGGAAACTAGGTGGCATAGTGGATAGAGCAGCAGCCCTGGAGTCAGGAACACCTGAGATCAAATTCAGCCTCAGAAACTTAATAATTGCTTAGCTATGTGACCTTGGGTAAGTCACTTAATCCCATTGCCCTAAATAACTAAAAACTAAAAAAAAAATAAAAGAAATAAGAGAATCTAAACAGGCTTATGTTAGGTCTATATTATCAAGTAAAAAAAATCTATGTGATTGTGAAAATGATGATGTCATCAACAGACATAGAAAGATTAGGAAGAAGGACACATTAGGGAGTAGAAATGTCTTCTTAAATTTTGGACATGTTAGAGGTACTAATGTGATAATATCCAGCAAGCTATTTGAATTGTGGGATAGAAGCTCAATGATGAGGTAAGTACTAGAAATAAATCTGAATGTCAGCACAAAGGTAATTACTGAAACCAGGGGAGGAATTACTGAGTCAGGATAACCAAGTACTAATTCTAGGGCATGCTCTTATTTAAGGAATAGAAAAATAAAGAAACATCAGTGGAGGGAAAAGAAGAAATAGAAAGGTCTTGTTAAAAGAAAAAAGCTATAAATAATGCATATTGCTTTTTTTTATTTTGACTAAATGTGATTTAATCATGTATTGGACACACAATTGTGAGAAACAAGTTTAAACCCATCCCTTTATCAGATGAACAAGTTTCTGTCTGTATTACAAAACTGTACTATTTATTAAAGTACAAGAACATCA
This sequence comes from Macrotis lagotis, assembly GCF_037893015.1. Taxonomy (NCBI): domain Eukaryota; kingdom Metazoa; phylum Chordata; class Mammalia; order Peramelemorphia; family Peramelidae; genus Macrotis; species Macrotis lagotis. The sequence continues at coordinate 300,776,606 of NC_133666.1, forward strand.
AAGTGTCTTTTAAATACAATCTACCTGAGAAAGAAAAGTTATATTCAGGCTCTGTGTTAAAGCAGGGAAAAGTAACTTCACTAAAGTGTTTTTAGAAAAAAATAGAGAGTAGTATATACTATATTTGAAAGAGTTTTGCTATCACTGCTGTGGATTTTGCCAAGACACTGAGGTAAATTCCTATGTCTTACTAGACAGATCTTCTGTGAAAAGAGTCAATGAACAGTGATCAATCTTCCCCCCCCATTTTATTTTTTCCAATTACATATAAAATAGTTTTCAACATTCATTTTTATAAAATTTTGAGTTCCAAATTTTTCTCCTTCTCTTCCTTTCCTGCCCTCCCACAGGATAACAAGCAATCTGATATAGGTTATACAAGTACAATCATGTGAAACATATTTCTACATTAGTCATGTTGTGAAAAAAGAAACAGAACAAGCAAGAAACCTCCAAGAAAGAAAAACCAAAAAAGTGAAAATGGTATGCTTTGATCTGCATTCAAACTCCAATTTCTTTTTCCAGATATGGATAGCATTTTCTATCATGTCTTCTGAAACTGTCTTGGATCAATTTATTGTTGAGAGGAGCTAAATATATCATAACAAATCATCAACCAGAGGTGCTTTTAGGTGTACAATGATCTACTGGTTCTGCTCACTTCCCTCACAATCAGTTCATGTAAGATTTTTCTGGGTTTTTCTGAAATCTGCCTGCTCATCTTTTCTTACAGTATTATATTACATTCATATACCACAACTTATTTAGCCATTCCTTCATTAAATAGCAGCTCCTTGATTTCCAATTCTTTGCCATCACAAAAAAAGGACTACTATAAATATTTCTGTATATATGGGTCATTTTTCCTTTTTTTTAATCTCTTTGGGATACAGACCTAGTAGTGGTATTGCTGCATCAAAGATCATGCACAACTTTATAGCCCTTGGATATAGTTCTAAATTGCTCCCCAGAATGGTTGGATTAGTAATTTTCCCACATCCTCTTCAATATTTATCACTTCTTTTCCTGTCATATTAGTCAATCTGATATGTATGAGTTTGTACCTTAGAGTTGTTTTAATTTGCATTTTTCCAATCAGTTGTGCTTTAGAGCATTTTTTTCCATAGGACTATAGATAGTCTTTATTTCTTTATCTGAAAACTGCCTGTTCTATCCTTTTTGAGCATTCATCTATTGGGGAATGACTTATATTACTATAAATTTGACTTAGTTTTCTACATATTTTAGAAATGAAATCTTTATCAGAAATACTGTTTTCGAACTTTCTGTTTCCTTTTAACTCATTGCATTAGTTTTTTGTGTGTAAAACCCTTTTAATTTAATGTAATCAAAATTATCCATTTTGCATTTCAAAATATCTATCTCTTTTTTGGTCATCTTCCCTTCTACACAGATCTGACTGGCAAATTATTCCTTGCTCTCCTAATTTACTTAGGGTATCACTCTATATGTCTAAATCTTGCACCTGTGGCCTACTTTAAGGTAGTTTATTTCCCTGTTTTTATTATGATGGTATTAAGATGACAGATATAGATTCTACTTATAGGTCTTTAAGAACCTAGGTCATCTCCACATCATTTTAGAAAATCTAAGAACTGGTGATGGACTTTATATTACTGTCATATGATGAGCATATAGCTCAATACACTGAGATGTTGGTGTCAGGAATCTTCCCACACCATTCAAATCATGGATCTCTGGAATTATATTGCACAAATGCAGAAAATATGTTTATGTATGCATTTTCTATTGTCTTAAAGTTTTAATGTCTAAAGTATTAATCTGGTGTACTGGATTCTTAAAGGGTATGCCACTAGAACACAAGCTCTGCCAGATGCTACAAGTTAAAAAAGTTTTAAATATTAGCCTAGAAACAGATTAAATTTTATTATAAGGTTTTAGAGATCAAAGGGACCATAGAGATCATTGAGTATTTTGTGAGGAAAGCAGCCCAGATGATCAGTCCCATGAATTCAATTATCATCTTGCTCAGATTAATTTATTCAACCTTAACTTTTCTCTTGATCTCTAGTGTTACATTTCCAATTGTCTCTTAGACATATCAAGCTGGATGTCCATAGACATTTTAAATTCAACATGTCCAAAACTGAACTCATTATCTTTCCAACAAAATCTTGATTTTTCCTAATGTCCTTACTCATTTTGAGGGTACTCCCATTTTCTCAGTCACCCAGGCTTGTAAATTAAGTGTCATCCTTGACTCTTCAGTCTCTCTCATTCCATATCCAATCTGTTGACAATTTTTGCCAATTTTACTTTTATAATATCTCTTATATACTTCCTCCATCTAATATTACCAACATGTTTATCAGTTCATACCTGTACTATTGCACTAGTCTCCTGTATCTCCCTTCCTCAAGTTTCTCTCTCTAATCCAATCCATCCTTCACTGAACTGTTAAATTGATCTTCTTAAGGCAGAGGTCTATGTCTCCTCATATTCGATGAACTTCAGTCATTCTTTATTACATCCAGCATCAAATATAAAATCCTTTACATGTTTAAAACCCTTAATAACTTTTCCCCTTCTTATTTTTTCAGTCTTCTTACTTCCCTTCATGTACTTTATGTGCCAATGACACTGGTCTCCTTTTGCCTCACATAATACACTCCTTCTACTGCTACAGTGCTTTTTCACTAACTGTCTCTGTCTGTGAGGTTCTCTCTCATGGCTTCTCTGACTTCAGATCATAGTTAAAATCCTACCTGCTGGAAATATCCTTTATCAATATCCTTTAATATTAATGCATCAATTCTAATTTATGCTTTATTTCATTTTTGCATGAATTCTTTGCATGGTGTCTCTTGCAGTTAAATGTGAGATTAGGGACTTTTTTTGCCCTTTTTGTCTTATTTTATTTTTTTAGGGAACACAAGATATTACTACATTTTTTATTTGTTGATTACAAAAAATAATTTGAAGTATTAGAATAGAATGCAATCTCAAAGACAATCCTCCCAGCAAAAATCTTTCCCACACATATACTAAGATCATAAAGGACTCTTTAATAGGTGTGATTATAGAGATAACTTCGCTCTAAGATTCTCTGATTATCTTTTTTTTTAAAAAAAATGTTTTTATAATCAGTCAAGAGTTGTTTTTTCACCTCTTCCCCAACCTCCAAATTCACTATATGCATAGTCAATCAAAACAAATGTCCATGTCTCAAAATAATTTGTTTCATTCTACAATCTGAGTCCTTCACCTTTCTATCAAAAGGTGGATAGTATGTTCCATCATTAGTCCTTTGGAATGATCCTGCAGTTAGTTGGTCATTACTTTGATAAAAATTCAAACTAATGTATATATGTATATATGCTGTTGCATGTCCTTTGTATTTGAAAAGGACCAATGACATCATGATATTGGAGTCAGGTTACAGCGTGTTCAACTGTGATCAGGCTAATATGAGCTCATAAAGCCCTTACTCAGATTGGACACAAGTAGTCTATCTGAGCATCTGAGAGAGATTTCCTTTGTACTACTGTACTCTGTCTTACTTATAGAACACAGCACCTTCTTTGAAATGGGTATGTCCTGCTGGGCAGTCTTGTGCTATCATCTCCCATGTCTCAAAAGCCATACTAAAGTTCTCATTGTACCACTTTTTTTTTGACTAACATGGAGTGTTACCCTTGTACAAGTTCTCCCTCACTTAAATCCACTTCACTTACAAGACATAGCATCACTTTCTTGATATCTCTAGTATTATTCAAGAATGAAGGCAGATAATAACAACACATATGGAAGTATGGTGTTGGCTGGTGGAGAACCTCTGTTCATAGATGTATGTTTATGTACATACACAAAACCATGCGTATATTTGTGCATCTCTCTAATGTGTGTATATCTATCTATCTATCTATCTATCTATCTATCTATCTGTCTATCTATATACACATACCCCTATATACACACATTATATATGTACTCTGGTTTTTTGAGCTCCAAGGGATTTTCAACCAGGTTGCAACCTAGTTCTTGTTCCATCTCCAACATTCTTTCAACTAAGAACAAGAAATAATGAAACATAAGAGAGAGAAAAAAACAGCCAAGTTGTGTACTCATAACTTCATGAATGTATGTTTGTATACCAAGCTATTAATTTTTCTTTTCATAATTCTTTTTCATCATTCTCATTTTAACCCATTTTTTTACTTTACCCCTCATCTTTCTTTTTACAACTCCACTGAGAATTCTTGTTGAGCTTGGGTCTAATTTGCATTTTCTTTGAGGTTTTGTTTATAGCTTTTTTTCACATTATTGTCCTGTATGCTTCTGTCTTTGTTTTCCCTGCCATTTTTGTGCTTTCTAAGGCAAATACTTTTTTATTGTTTGCTCAGTTTTCCAGCCTCTTTCTTGATTTTGAATTTTATATTAAATTTAGGGTCTATTCCAGGGTGGGGATGGGAAGATGGTATCCCAATCTTCAGACTTTTTCATGCTATTGCTTACTGGCCACATGCAAGCTTTTGGTATTTCTCACATGGTGTTGTTCAGCACTCTGGTTTTTATCCAGAAAGGGCTCCTGCTCCCCTGTTATAAGTGGTAGCCCTCTTCTTGTCTCTAGAACTCAGGTTCCCTGAATCCTTATAGCTGATCACAAGCACTCTTTTCTGCCATGGAAATGTGATGCAGAAATACATATAATCAGTAGATTTTTCAAATCTATCCCAGAATCTACATCCAGTGCCAGCAAAGAATCCCCTATAATTCCTTTACAGTCTTCTCAGTAAAATCTTCTGAAGCTGTGCTGCAACTACCTCCAAAGTCCACCACTAGTGTTGCCATTGCTGAGCATGCACACCAGACCATCCCCACAATCTTATTACAGACATCTCCTTTCAACCTACTAAACTGTTTTGGGTTTGATCTTTGTTGACTGTCTTTACAGAATTTTATTAGAGGTATTATTTAAAACTGCTTATAAAGGAATATTGGGAGAATTCTCCTGGATTGCTGCTTCTATTAAATCATCCTAAATCAACCTTTGAAATTTAATTTAGATTACTCTTGCAGAGGAAGGGATCCACTGGGAAATTTTTGACTACTTTAGGTTATTTCAGTGACCTGGAGGATTTTGGTATGCTCTGTGTAGAAGATTTTTGGAGATTTTTGTCCAGGCTTCTAGTTCTATTCCCAATGTGTTTCAGGGATCTCTGTAGGGTGTAGGGTGAATGCAAGGAAGACTAGTACCTTGGTGTGAGCCAAGCCCTTTTTTAGGACTGCTTTCCACCTATGATGTCCACCTGAGCCACCCAACTGTCACTTGTGGCTCCAAGAAACTGTAGCATGCACAGTGGCCAAACCCTGGGAAACCATTTCAGATGGTGGGTTAAACCCAGGGTAAACTGAGGGTAATTGAGGGAGTCTCAGACTCATTGGTGAGTCTTGGGGAGAAGGGGGTTTACTCCAAATATGTGAAGTCTTCCACTGGTGGAATGGGCAGAAGAAAACAATTTGTTCCCATGTCCATGAAGTCAGCTAAAGCAAGTTCTGTCAAGTGCTTAGAGCTTGGTTAGACAAAGAAGACACCAAGGTCATCCACTACATCTAGAGCCATCAGTAGTGTCTTGATTCTGTCATTCTACGCTAGATTATGATGACTTTGGACTCTACTTCATTTAAATTCAATTTACACATGCAACAAAAGACATCACTCATAACCAGGCCTGTGGCAACAGGCAAGTGCCAAAGCAGCAGGTGCAGGTACACTGGGAGCTGTAGTCATAACCCTTTACACTGATGGCCCAGGCCATAGGTTTTGTAGCCCTTTGGGCATAGTTCCAAATTGCTCTACAGAATTATTGAATCATTTCACAACTCCTCCAACAGTGTATCAATGTCTTAGTTTCCCTATATCCCTTCCAAAATTTTCATTTTCTCCTGTCTGTTCTATTAGCCAGTCCAATAGGTATAAGTTTGTACCTCAGAATTCTCTCTTTCCTTTCACCTTGTTTTTCCACAAAAGTGTTTTGCATCTGACTCCCCCTCCCACAATCTTCCCTCCCTTCTATCAACCACCCCCACCCCCTTTCTCTCATCCCTTTCCTCTTCTACTTTCCTCTAGGATAAGATAGATTTCCATACCCAATTGAGTGTATATTACCCTATCTGAGTCAATTCTGATGAGAATGAGGCTTATTCACTTTGCTACTCTACTGTAAAAAAAATTTTTCTTGCTCCTTTTATGTGAAATAACTTACCTCATTCTACCTCTCTTTCCCTTTCTTCCAGTATATTCCTCTCTGGCCCATTATATCCATATATATATATATATATATATATATACATACATATATATATATATATACATATATATATATATATGTATATATATATATATATTATCCCTTCAAATTCAATTCCCACCTGTGCCTTGTCTATATCTGCTCCTTCTATATGTCCTAATAAATGAGAACATTCATTTGAGTTATCAGTATCATCTTCTCACTTAGGGATATATGATGTTTAACATCATTAGTTTCTTATGATTTGCCTTTTCTGTTTACCTTTTTTTATGCTTGAGTCTTGTATATGAAGATCAAATTTTCTGTTCATCTCTGGTCATTTCATAAGGAAATTGGATGTCCATCTTTCCCCCTGAAAAAGTATGTTCGGTTTTGTACAGTAGTTGATTCTTAGTTGTAATCCAAGGTGGGGGGGTGCCTTCTGGAATATCATATTCTAAACCCTATGAACCCTTAATGAAACATTTATCTAGTGCCAGGCACTATGTTAAGCACTGAGGCTATAAATGGAAGTAAGTAAGATAGTTAAAAAAATAAGCTGTCATTTATTTTTAAGGCTACTTATTCTCTTTGTTTTTAAATTTTTAATTAACTAATGTTTAACATTGTTTTTTGAATTTTGGGTTTCAGATTCTCTCCTTCCCTGTCATCTTGCCCCCCCCCCAATTGAAAGGCAAACAATATACCAATTGAGCATATGAAATCATACAAAACATTACCAACTTAGCCATATCCCCCCCCAAAAAAAACCAAGTATGCTTCAATTTGCACTAAGAATTCATCAGTTCTCTCTCTCTGGGGGTGGATTAACAATTTTTCATTATAAATCTTTTGGAAATGACTTGGATCACTGTATTGATCAGAAGTATTGTCTTTCATAGTCGATCATCATTACAACATGACTGTTATTGTGCACAATGATATTTTGGTTCTTATTGATTTAATTTGCATCAGTTCATATAGATCTTACTATATTTTTTCCTGAAACCACTCTCCTTGTCATTTATCATAGATCAACACTTCTCCATCATAAACATATTCCACAATAACCTGTTAAACCATTTCCCAGTTGATGGGCATTTCCTTGATTTCCAATTCTTTGTGACCACAAAAAGATCTGCTATAAATGATATTGCTGGATCAAAAGTTTTCACAGTTTTATAGTATTTTGTATACAGTTCCAGATTGTCCTCTATCTAGATGGACTAGATCAGTTCATTACTTCACTAATATATCTCTTTTCTCTCATTCCCTCCAGAAATTTCTGAGAGGTGATACCTCAGAGTTATTTTAATTACATTTTTCTAATAAATAGTGATTTAGTGCATTTTTATATGACTATAGATAGCATTTATTTCTTCTTCTTTATACCAACTGTTCATATCTTTTGATTATTTACCAGTTGGGGAATGGCTTTTATTTTTATAAATTTGACTCAGTTTCCTATATTCTTGAAAAATAAGGCCTTTATCAAAGATACTTGGCTTAATTTTTTTATATTACTTCATTGTCCATGATACATTTTAGCAAAATGTACAGACTATCTCTTTCAATTAGTTCTGTTTTTCCTTTGGCTTTGTCTAAGATTGTGAATGCCATCCCTGCTCTCTTCAAATAAATTGAAGCATATAATAGATTCTGTTCCAGTCCTCCATTTCAATTCAATGTGTATCTCTTGTACACAATATTGTTGAAATCTGGTTTCCAATCCATTCTGCTATTTACTTCTATTCTATGGGTTAGTCCATTCAAGTCACATTCAGTTAGGATCACAATCTGTACATTTCCTTCCATGCCATTATTCCATTATTCTCTCTCTCTCTCTCTCTCTCTCTCTCTCTCTCTCTCTCTCTCTCTCTCTCTGAAATCAGAATTAAGTGACTTGCCCATGGTCACATAACTAGTAAGGGTCTGAGGTCAGATTTGCAGATTTGAACTCAGGTCCTCCTGACTCCAGGGCCAGTGCTCTATCTACTCTACCACTTAACTGCACCGCTTTCTCTCTTTTTATTCTGTTCCTCCTCAAAAGTTTCCCCCAATCTATCCTCCTTATCCTCCCTCCCCATATCTCTTATCCCCTTCCCCTCTTATCTACCTATTGGATAATATAGATTTTTATACCCAATAGAGTGTGTATAAGTATGTGTGTGTCTATTTCCTCTTTGAACGAATTGCAAAGAGAATGAGTCTGACATTGCTAATTTCCTCTCTCCCCTCCTCATTTTCCATCCCCCCCCCGGGAGTTTATATTTTAATAGGGAAAGAAACTGGAAAGCTGGAGGTGGAGAATGAAAAGAAAGTCAGGAAATGATGTGGAGTCTACACAGCAGTAAGATAAGGCAAAAGTTCTCCAATCATGATTGGGGGCTTAGAATGTTGCCTTTTAACATGACTCTTGGATTTTATTCTGGTACTTTTTTTTAATCTTTTGCTTTAGACAGTACTTACCATATCTAATTCTTCCTCTCTATGACCTAAATTTTGGCTATTTTAAAAACTAAAGTTTAAAAAGAGAGATTAAAAGAAGAAGAGATCTGAGCTATCCACTGAATAGATGGGATGATGATTATAGATGAGGGTAAGGAAAGGACTGACTACTATAATCTTATATGTCTTTTGTTTTCATTTTTAAGAAGACTATTGTTTTTATTGGGAAAGCAGGAATGCGTGGAAGTGTAAGATTAAGTGAGGAATAGATGGCTTCTGGAAGCTCAGTGAGTCAGTTAGCAGATATTGCAGCTCTGCATCCTACAGTACTGGGGCATGAATGGGGAGGAGGAAAAACCTGACCTGGTGTGCTTTGAGATGGGAGAAGAATCTCAGAAAAGCAAAAGGGAAAATATCCAATTTTCAAAATAGGAAGAGTGTCTATTACTGTCTATTATTAAACCTAGTAATTAAATATCTGCCATATATATTAGACACTGCACTAACCCTGGAGATTCAAAGAATAGTAAAAAATAGTTCCTTCCCTCAAAGAACTTCCACTCTAATGGAGGAGACAAAATTCTAACAAATATACACAAAATAAGTCATAAACAGGCTTATAAATAGGAAATCTTCAACAAAAGAAAAGTATTAAAATTATGAAAAATTGGAAAAAGTTTCCTGTAGAATATGAAATTTTAGTTGGGACCACAAGAAAACCAAGGATATCAGGAGGCAAAAATGAGGAAGAAGACCCCTCCAGATGTGGGAAATAGCCAGAGAAAATGCCCAGGAGCCAAGATAAGGAAGGTCTTGTTTAAGGAATAGCCAGGAGGTTATTGTTACTAAATCAATGAATACATAAGGATAAGGGATTATAAGGTATAAGAAAACTAAAGTAGTGTGAGTGTGTGTGTGTATGTGTGTGTGTATGTGTGTGTGTGTGTTTATGTGAGAAGGATGTAATATGGAGACTAGTATATGAAAGATTTTGAATGTCAAACAAAGGACTTTATATTTAATTCTGAAGGTAATAAAGAGCTATTGAAGTTTGAGTAGGAAAAGCAACTTTGTCAGTGTGGTGTCTGCAACCTTATAAACCCATAAATTTTATTTTTATTCATGGCAAAATTCTGGAATTCACTATAAAGAGAATTTATAAGTTCTTAGAATTAGAATCAGTAATTGTTTTAAATCCCTATGGATTCCAGAACTTGCCAGGGCTTCACTTCATGGAGGGCATGCCAGACTACGCTCATTTCATATTGACAGGATAAATAGATTGGTGGATCAAAGGAACGTTGTAGACTGAGAATGTAAGCGGGGGAAAAGATGATAAATGTGGAAAATGTTATGAAAGAGGAACTGACAGGTATTGTCATTGTATTTGGTACTTATAGGTAATGGAGGAAAGGCAAAGAATAAAAATAACAGACTTTGAATCCAGGAGACTGTGAGTATTGTGATATTGTTTATAGATATAAAGAAATTGGAAACAAAAAAATTACCTCTAATGAATCTTTTTAGTCTTTGACAATATTTCTACCACTCCTATGCCTTTTTCTTATCTAATTAGTATTTATAACATTTTCAATAGCAACATCTTAAACATATTATAGCATATCTATGTTTTCAATGCATCTTACTAACTCAGTTTCTTTACACATCTTAAAATAATGTGAATCATCCCCTCTGGGCTCCTTCCTCAGACTTGCATTGGCACTGGCAGGTTGAGCTCCCCCAGAGGTATGGCTACTAATCTCAGTGTTCTGTGGGAAGCTGTTGCCTAACACTTTAGCTCACAATCTTTCACTAGGTGATTCCCTTCAACAATCAATTACTGCTTAGCAAACACATTTATTCAGATGGAATGACAAGAACATATAATTCTTGTTAGTTACAACACATTTTCCAATTTAAAAAAATTCTCTATCCCCAATGCCACACAGAATAGGAAGAAGAGTGGGAACAAATTTATAGTAGAAAGAAAGTGATGCACATGTATAAAGAATTGAAATAGCCAAAGCAACTTATAATAGAGAACTCGGGGGCCTTGATGTCTTTTCTCATGAGATCTCCTGGACACACAGTTTTGGTGATGGATGATTCATCCTGGAGCACATGGGTCATGGCATCTCAAATGGATGGGTCAATTCACGCTGGAGTGGTACAGATTACTCAGCCGAAGAGCTGCTTCCTCACCAGGCTCAGGTACTATTGGACTGAGCTGCTCAGGTCACTTAGGTACTGCTGAAAGAATGGACTAGGTAAGCTGATTGACTGCTGTGCTGGGTAGATTTTTTTCAGCCAATGGGTTTTTCATAGGATACAGCATCTCTGATGGATAAATCAATGTTCTGGAATCCCTGGGTTCACCCTTTGACAGGTAGTTCAAATCTTTAATATCTCCTTCCTCTGGTTTGGTTGAGTTTCCCAGTATTGGAGTGCTACTATACTCTTTTAACAAGGGTAATTCCCTTATTTTAGGATTAGGAAAAGCCTCTCCTCTCCTCTTTGATTCCTCAGGTCTTTATCTCAAGTTTTTCATCGCCAAGCTGGAAGCAGAAGAGATCTAGCCCCTCAGGTTTGACAATCCTCCCTGATCCACAGGTGGCATCCCTCATTGAGGAACTCCATCTTTATTTATAATGATTATTTCAGATACACTTCCCTGATTACTATTGGATTTGATGCAGATGAATGGTTGGGGACAATGGGGGCAGTTTGTACTTTCAGATAACATATGAGTCATTTAGGACAGCCTCAGATTTTTTCTAAGGTCTGAAGCAATTCCCTTTTTTCATTTCAAAAATTTGGTTTGCAGTAAAAAATAGTTTTAACCACTTAAAATTGTCAACCTGTTGAAGTCTTAATGAAACATACTATTACAAGTATAATTGCTATTACTCTGAGAATATTACCTAAATAACTGGTTCTATTCTTTTCCTCTGTCTATATTTTGGTGACCTCATCAGCACCAGTGGGTTTAATTATCATCTCCATGCAGATGACTCACAGATTCATGTAAGTATTTGAAGTCTCTCTCCTGAGAGTCATTAGCAGTTACCATCCATCATCAGCAGTTACCTTCTGAATATTTCATAACGGCATATCCTAGAGGTAACACAGACTCAAACTGCTAAAACAGAATTCATTATCTTTCTCCCTAAAATCACCCCTTTACTAAATATGCTGATTACTTTTGATGATGTTACTGTTCTTCTAGTATTCCAGGCTTGTAACTTTGGCATTATCCAGAACTCTTCATATCCCACATGTCCAATCAGTTACCAAATTTTGCCATCTCTGCTTCCATTAAAAATCTCTTGTTTCTGGTCCCTTTCTTTACTCACACAGCAGTGCACTTTAGTTTAGGCTCTCAGTATCTCCTGCCTAACAAGAGTCTCATAATTGATCTTGACTCAAATCTCTTTTCATTCTAGTGGTCTACTATTCCTCTAAATTAAAATATAAACTCATCCATTTGACTTTTTAATCCCTTCATAACTGAACCTCTCTCTATCTTTCCCCTTTAGGTTGTGTTTCTCTTTCCAGAATCTATCACCATCACTCAGCTATTTTCTCATCCTGGAACTTCCCTTAGTGACTGGGACAGTCTCAAAATAATATTCTTCTGCCACAAAGACCCCCATTCTCTCATTGATGTTCTTGGGGAAGCCATTTGAGGGATGGGCCTACATCAGCCATGCTTCATTCCCCTCCCAGTTGTGCTTCTGACTCTGCTAACCTATCCCCATTATTAACTTTTCAGCTCTTTTTTATGTATTGTCTTCTTTCATTATTCATTAGAGAGTAATTTCTTTGAAGTCAGGAACTACCTTTCATCTGAGTTGCATTTGTAGCCCCAGCACTTAAGAAGACAATGCCCCAACACTTAGGAGGACATGATAGATGCTTAATTGAATGTTTATTGCCTGCTTACTTTGTTATTTTAATTTGTGTTTCCAGCCTCATTATACTTTCCTCCCCTTCTCTAGCCCTGCAGTCCAGTCAAGCAATCCTACAATCTATTCCTCACACACAACACTCTACCTCATCACTGGTCTTTGCACTGGCTATTCCCTAAATTTGAAAGTCACTCCTTTCTGACACTCACTTACAGAATCCTTCTTTTCCTCCAAAATGTAGTTCAGGCACCATCTTCTATGGAAAGTCTTTTCCTGATTCCTCCAACTACTCATGCCCTCTTTCCCCATCTTGTATATACAAAAATCCCAAGTTTTTTAACTTTAACAGCTTAAATTAAAACTGCACTAAAACAAAAATGAGCCTTAGTTCTTTCACTTCTGTAGTTATAGTTGAAGGATGACAGAAGAGTGAAGTTCTTAAATCTTCTGTAAAAACTTATTTAGCAGTCAGTACTTTACCTGTAATCAAGAGATCAATGAATTAAATGTTACTGCAGGAATTGAATTGTATAGATATTATTAATTTTCTTACTATGAATAAAACCAAGAAACAAAGGGAAGTTGCATTCAAATGGAAGAATGGCTCACAGTTTCACCCTTAAGCGGCAAATCATGGAAATGGCAAAAGTTGTTTTTTTGTTGTGTATCTAATATCAACAAGAAATTGAGTTCATGGAACATGTATTCATCTTGTATTAAAGTATTTTAGAAGACCTCTATGGATGCAATTGCAGTTTCCATCATCTCTTTCAGGATATGAAGGAACTCAGAAATTCTGTGAACTCAGTGAGACCCTCCAATCCATTCTCAATTCATTTGTCAAAGAGATTTTCCTAAAGAATAGTTCTATTTTACCCCACTACTCAAATCAGTTCCCATGGTTCCTTAGCAACATCAGGATCAAATATAAAAATCTCTGTTAGGCAACAAAACACTTCATAACCTGTCTTGCCAACCATTCCAGTCTTCTTAAACCTTACAACCCTTCCACCTTCCATGTACTCTATGATTCAGTGACACCAGCCTCCTTGCTATTCAACAAAACAGTCTCATCACTCTAGGTAATATTACTAACTGTCCTGTTTGGCTGGAATGCTCTTCCTCATCTATGCCTTCCAGTTTCTCTGGCTTCTTTCAATTCCCAGCAAAAAAGTCCCATCTCTCACAGGAAGACTTTCCAGTGCTGTTTATATTTGATCATATTTGCATATTATCTCCTCTATTAGATTGTGAGCTCCATGAGATTAGGTACTATCTTTTACTTTTCTTTTGCACCCCCCAGTGCTCATTATACAGTCTTTCAGATGTGTCTAACTCTTCATGACCCCATAGACTATATCATACCAATATTGTCCATGGAGTTTTCTTGATAAGAATTTTGTAATGGTTTGCTATTTCCTTCTCCAGAGACAATCAGGGATTAAGTGACTTGCCCAGAGTCACACAAGCTAGGAAGCGTCTGAGGCTAGATTTGAACTCCAGCCATCCTGACTATAGCCCCATTACTTGATCAATTGAGCCATCTAGCTGCCTCTGCCTGGTACTTAATAAATGTTTATTGACTGATTATTGTATTACTCCAAATTAATTCTTTCAATAGTCTGACTTAATGCAAAGGAGGACAATGAGGAAGAGTGATGAAAAGTATAGTGGAAAACATGGTTCAGGAACATAGTTAAAGGATTTTAGACACTACAAAGGTTGAAGGATTAAAGGATTAAAGGATTTTAAACAATAAAGAGATTAAAGATTGAAGGAGGTTAAAGCATTTTAGAGATAATGTAAAAGCACATCTCAGTAAGAATATATTTTCTTTGGAACTTGTACATGTTATTCAAATTGAGCTTGAATAATATCTCAAAAATAGCATTGATTATATATTAAGAAACAGTAAACACCTGCATATTAATGACTCATTTTAGAATTAGTTGTCTGTTTGTAAATCAGACCAACAACTTATTAGAACCAAGTTCAAAATATCCAAATAGAAGGAAAATAAATATAAGGAAAGACATGGACTTGAAGTAAGCTGATTTATTTAAATGTTATTGATGCATCCAAATGAGAAGTAAATAAAGGTACAAACATTGTCAAAGATTATTACTACTTTCTAAGGAATTGTAGTTGATGGACACCAGTTGCTATAGCAAGTAGACAAATGGTAATTTATAATGGAATATAAATTCATTTGTAAAATTTTATGGAGGAATTTGGTAGAAAATTATGAGCATCATATCAAAGTAGAGCAAGAAATTTAAATAGGCATACAAATTTTTAGAAAACTTAGCAAAGGCTCAATTAAACCAGATCATTTTAGAAGGATTTAGGGTAAAACTGTAGGGAGAACAACAGAAATAAAAAAAAAAATGAAACAATCTGGCAAGACTTCTATACCAACATTTTTTTTTTATTTAAATAACTGATTACCATACTTGAACTCTGGTGTGTTTCCTGAGGAAGTAGAAACAGCAGGGGAGGCTAGGTGGTGTAGTGGATAAAGCACCAGCCTTGGAGTCAGGAATACCTGGGTTCAAATCCGGTCTCAGACACTTAATAATTACCTAGCTGTGTGACCTTGGGCAAGCCACTTAACCACATTTGCCTTGCAAAGAAACAAAACAAAACAAACAAATAGTTACCTAGCTATGTGGCATTGGGCAAGTCACTTAACCCCATTTGCCTTGTAAAAAGCTAAAAAAAAACTGAGTTGCAAAGAGTAACTGAAGTACATGTAGAGGAGATCTCAAGATGACACAATTTTAAAGATACTGAGGGATTAATTCCCAAGAAATATGAGGATGTAGTTGACTACAGTGGGAAAAAAATGTTGGATTTGTAATCAGAAGACCTGGGTTCAAATTCCTCTGACTGTCTAAAATTAGAAAAATCACTTAACTTTCTTGAGCCTTAGTTTCTCAATCTGTAAAATGAAAGAATTTTACTTACCTTAAAGTGCTTTCCAGTTATAACTTTATGACAACAAGCTTAAGGAAAAGCCACAGATTTTTTTAGTTTCAAAAAGAAAAGTGAGAATATACTTATCCCAATAGTTACTTTTCTACCCTTTACCTTTAATAAGAATAATTATGCACACAATATGGATATTTTTAAGAATAAGGTTTGAGAAGAAAGCAGAGAATCCTGCTTTTAAAAATACTTTGTGAGCCGGCCAAGATGGCGGAGAGAAGACAGGCACAGTTCTAAAGTCTCCTGGTCTCTTCCCCATCTATCACATGAAACAAACCTCTTAAAAGAAATCCGACCCACAAAACCCAGAAAGAAAAGGCAGGAGAAAGAACATCTATCTCAGGATTTGTCTCCTGCAGCAGCTTTGGCTGAATTCGGGTGGGTGAGTCTGGGCTCAGAGGGAGGATCAGCCCCGGATCAGCCAGATTAACAGCTGAATTGGAACCAGGAGTCTGAGGGCTGGAGAGCTGGACCTGCTGGATGAGCGGTGGGGCTGGATGAAAGGGGCTTGGGTCCACGGGGAAGCAGAGGCGCTGGTGTTGGTGCTGTCCCCCTGGAGCTTGGGGACCAGGCTGGGGGGAGAGTTCTGGTGCAGGAGAGCTGCGGACACCATCCCTAGGCTCCTTGGGTCTGAAAAACTCTTGAGTCCACACCTCCATTGCACAGAGGCCTCTTCCCAAACAAAAAAAAATGCAAACTACTTCTGCCTCAGGCCCAGGTATGTGAGCAGAAGAACCAGCCCAGCTGAGGAATGACCTCAGACCAGGGTAAAGTCCACCATTGGTTGAAGGCAAAAGAATTCAATAGTTCCAACTCCTCCCTTCTGGCAAAGGGAGAAGGCCTCTCAACCAAGGTCACAGACACTCCAGAGAGGGCAACCAGCACCTCCTACTGGCCAGCCAGAGAAACTGCACTCAGTAAAGCCTTTAGCGATCCCAAGCCCAGGTGAACCAGCGCCCCCCCCCCCCAACTCAAGGTCTCAAGGTCTTAGCATAATGAGGAAAGGTCAGCGGAAAGTGGATCCATAGAAAAATTCCTGGAAGAGAAAGACCCCAACTCAGAGAGACCTGGTACCTCTGAGGAGAATACAATCTGGTCTCCAGCATAGAAAGACTTCCTTGAAGAAATAAGGAAGGAGCTTAAAAATTTGGGAGAGACAATTAATACCTTGCAACAAGAAAATAAAACCTTAGAAAGTGCAATTGGACAAACACAAAAGGAGAATAAATCTCTCAGATCATCGATTGAACAATTACAAAATGAGAATAATTCTCTCAGATCCTCAAATGAGCAAATGCAAAAAGAAATTAATTCTCTCAAAACCTCAACTGGTCAAATGGAAAGCTCTTTCAAAAGTTGAATTGACCAGTTGCAAAAGGTTAATGAAGAAAACTCCACCCCCCAAAAAAGAATGGAGTCTACAGAAACTAATGACTCCACGAGACAGCAAGAGTCAGTTAAACAAAATCAAAAAATAGAAAAAATAGAAGAAAATGTAAAATACCTCATCAACAAAACCACTGACCTCAAGAAAAGATAGATGAGGGGCAACCTGAAAATTATAGGACTTCCTGAAAACACTGAAAAGAAAAAAAACCTGGACTTAATATTATAGGATCTAGTGATGGAAAACTGCCCTGACATCATGGAATCAGAGGGAAAAGTAGTTATTGAAAGAATACATCGATCCCCTCCAGAAAAAGATCCTAAAATGAAAACACCAAGGAATGTTGTGGCCAAACTCCAGAACTATCAGATAAAAGAGAAAATCCTGCAAGCAGCCAGAAAGAAACAATTTAAATATCAAGGAGCCACAGTAAGGATCACGCAGGACCTGGCTGCATCAACTGTAAGGAATCGAAGGGCCTGGAACAAGATATTTCGAAGAGCACAGGAGCTTGGAATGCAACCAAGAATCTACTTTCCTGCAAAGCTATGCCTTCTCTTCCAGGGAAAAAGATGGACATTTAACAAAATGGAAGAATTCCAAAAATTTCTGATGAAAAGACCAGAGCTAAACAGAAAATTTGGACATCAAACGGGAGATTCAAGAGACACATGAAAAGGTAGAAAAGGGGGGGGGGGGGGTAAAAGGAAAAAAAAATGTAATCCAGTAATTTGAAACTGGCTATATCCCAGCATGGGGGTAAAAAAAGATTCTCATAAACTTTGAGAAATGTAACTCTAACAGAGAGAATACACCTAGCCAGAAATAATGGGCATTCATGACCTATCCATGAGACTACTATATAATGGCTTTACTATATAACTGGCTTTAACCCCACTTAGGAGAAAGACTCTAATAACTCCCAGGAATTTTGACTCTATTCGACAGAATATACAGAACTAGAAGGGACAGACACTCAGAATTTTCTATGACTTAGATAGAATGATCTAAAAAAAAACACTGCCTCCCTTAAAAGGGGGACAGGAAAGAGACGGGAGGAGGGAGGGGATTGAATGGGGTAAATCTCATTACACTAAGAGGTACAAAAAACCTATGGTAATAGTGGGGAAGAAGGGAGCAGAGGAGAAACACCTGAATCTTCTTCTCATCAGACTTGGCTTAAAGTCAACCTACACATACTCAGTTATCTTATAAAACATCTAACCTTTCAAGTGTTAAAAGGGGAAAAGGGGAGGGGGGAATGGAGAAAGGGAAGGGGAGTGGGGGGGGAAATAAGGGGGAAATAACAAAAGGAAGGGAAGGGAAAAGGGAAAAAGGGAAAGGGGAAATAAAGGGGAGGGTGTAATATAGGAGGGCAAACACACTGAAGGGGGTGTTTTTCAGAAAGAAAAGACTTGGGAATATGGATAGAAGGGGGGAAAGGGGGAAAATACAAACAGAAGGAAGATAGCACAGAGGGCAATAAAGAATTAGTAATCATAACCTTGAATGTGAATGGGATGAACTCTCCCTTAAAATGTAAGCAAATAGCAGAGTGGATTAAAAACCAGAATCCTACAATATGCTGCTTACAAGGAACTCATTTGAAATAGAGAGATACATATAGAGTAAAGGTAAAAGGTTGGAGCAAAATCTATTTTGCTTCATCTGAAGTAAAAAAAGCAGGGGTAGCAATCCTTATCTCAGACAAAGCAGCAGCAAAAATAGATAGCATTAAACGAGATAAGGAAGGAAACTTTATCCTCCTAAAAGTTACCATAGACAATAATGTCATTTCAATATTGAATATATATGCACCCAGTGGGACAGCACTCAAATTCTTAGAGGAGAAGCTGAAAGAACTACAGGAAGACATAGACCCCAAAACTCTACTAGTAGGAGACCTCAACCTCCCACTCTCAGATCTAGATAAATCAAATCATAAAACAAACAAGAAAGAAATTAGGGAGGTAAATTGATTGTTAGAAAAATTAGATATGGTAGAGTTATGGAGGAAACTGAATGGGGATAGAAGGGAATATACCTTTTTCTCTGCAGTACATGGAAATTATACAAAAATTGACCATATACTAGGACATAAAAACCTAATGATCAACTGCAGAAAGGCAGAAATAGTGAATACATCTTTCTCAGATCACAATGCAGTAAAAGTCATATGCAATACTGGGCCAAGGAGATATAGACCCAGAACAAATTGGAAACTGAATAACCTCATTTTAAAAAATTAGTGGACCAAAAAACAAATTATAGAAATAATTAACCATTTTATCCTACATAATGATAATAATGAAACAACATACCAAAACCTATGGGATTCATTCAAAGCGACTCTCAGGGGACATATTATAGCTCTAAATGCTTATATGAATAAATTGGAGAAAGAGGAAATCAATGAACTAAACATGCAACTAAAAAAATTAGGGAAAGAAGAAATCAAAAATCCCCAATTAAATACCAAATTAGAAATTCTAAAAATTAAAGGAGAAATTAATAAAATCAAAAGCAAAAAAACTATTGAATTAATAAATAAAACCAACAGTTGATATTTTGAAAAAACCAATAAAATTGATAAACCTCTGGTCAATTTGATAAAAAAAAAGAAAGAAGAAAACCAAATTGCTAGTATCATAAATGAAAAAGGTGAACTCACCACCAATGAGGAGGAAATTAAAGTAATAATTCAAAATTATTTTGCCCAACTCTATGCCAATAAATTTGATAATCTAAGTGAAATGGATGAATATTTACAAAAATATAAATTGACAGTGTTAAATGAAGAAGAGATTAAATGCCTAAACAACCCTATCTCAGAAAAAGAAATTCAACAAGCCATTACTGAACTCCCTAAAAAAAAATCTCCAGGGCCTTATGGATTCACAAGTGAATTCTATCAAACATTTAAGGAACAATTGGTTTCAATCCTATAAAAATACTTTGTATTTTATGGAGACTATGTCTTTACAATCACACAACTGAAAAGTACAGGGAAAACAAAGTTGTTGTTTTTTACTGTTAACTATAAAAAATTTAATCTGGTAAAGCAAAATGTTTTAAAAGTTATTCAATGAGAAAACATTGGTATGAAAATAGATATAAAGATACATATATATTTCCCCTACAATAAAACAAAGAAACAGTTCTGCAGTTGCATTTTAATGGAAGATGTAGAAGAAATGTATACATTTAAGCAAAGTACTCACTAAGCTTAACTGATTTTCCAAATGTGTTCTATACCCAACAAATGGTTCTAGCCAATTGTACTGTCCAGTGTCATTGTCACATCCTGGAATTGATAGGCAGTCCTAGTATGAGTCTGATATCATAACCTCATCATTTCTTAATGTTTGTTAAATTGAATTGCTTGCTTTCCACAGTGTTACTGTACCAGTGATAATATGAGGCATGACTCCAACCAACACTAAGACCTGTAAATACTTCCCACCTACCACAGTGATGACACACAGGAAGCTACTCATGAACAAAGTTATAAGTCCTGAAACATGCTTCTTAGCAGCCTTTGAGGTCTCTCCAACTCCCACTCTGTTGTAAATTTTGTATATCAAACATTTATTTTTCTTGTATAATTTTGTATGTACCTTTACAGATGTGCATATTGTCTACTGGCTGGACATAAGCTCCTTGAGGGCAGGAATTGTTTTGCCTTTGCTATTGTTCCCTAGGACCTGCCACATAGTAGGCACTTATTGAATGCTTGATTCAATAAATAACCACTGATTCTGTCTTCACCAAATTAGTCATACAATAGTAACATTCTGTTTCTTGGCACTTCTAAGTGTCTTTTGGGAAGCTTAGATAGGCAATGTCAGCCATTATCTTTGTTAGCTACTCCCATTGAGGCAGGTGTTAGAAAAATAACTTTTCTCCATCCTTCAAATAACAGACTCTTTTAGCTTCAATTTCCTAATACTTATTGGTACTTCATCTCTCAAGTCTATCTTTCCATTTCTAAAAAAAAGAGGTAAGAGAAGTCAGCCTACATGCCCCACAGGATGTCAAATAGCATTTTCAAGGACTTTTTCTTGCGTAGTTTCAAATGTGCTAACTAATCTTATGCTTAGGGGATTAAGACAAAGTTCTACTGTATTTCCTCAGTGAGTTTTTGCCCCAAACTGCCTAAATTTAGTATTCCTATTTGCCAGGATTTCTTCTTCTGGTCAGCATGAAAGGACTCTCAGAAGCTTCTTCCTAAGGGATGGGAAGAGGGATCCAAGTTATTTTTTTCCATACTCAGATTTTAATTTGAACTTCATCTTGAAGCTCCACTCTCCTGAAGTCAGATTCCTTATGCAATGGTGTAATATCAGAAGGGGTTACAATCCCTCTGACAGTGGACAGTAGACAGAAATGGAATTTGGAATCAGGAAATCTGTATTTCAGTCCCACTGCAGAACAATATTTACTGGCTATGCAACCATGGGCAAGTCACTTTTGCCCTTAAAAGCACAATTTCCTCATCTTTAAAATTGGTATAAAAATATTTGTATTGCCAAACTCACAGGGTCCTTAAGAGAAAACTAATTAGCAAATTATGTATGTAAAGATGATTTGCTATTATCTAGGGAAGGTACATTGCCGAAGTCTCCCATTGAGATGGAGTTAGTTCTTTTTAAAGCTTTGATTGTAATAGACAACCACATGAAAATTATGGGTCAAAACTTAGAAAAGTCATCAATAAGCATTTTGTTATATGCTTATAATGTTATCAGGCAGTGTACTAAGCCTTGGGAAGAAAAAAATAAAAAATAAATAGCTCCTGTCCTAAAGTAGTTTATATGCTCATGTATAAGTAGACGTAAATAATAAATATGAAATAATTTTAGAGAGGAAAAGCATCCAAAGAACTTATGTAGAGGATAGGAATTAAGTGAACTGAATTTTCAGTGCAAAGACACAGAGATGGGAGAGTGATTGTTGTGTGTAAAGAATAGAGAGATTAGTGTCACTGAACTATAGAGTATGTGAAGGGAATAATAGATAATAAATTCAAAAAGGAGATTAGTATCAGTTTACTGAGCATCTTAAATGCAAAATAGAGTAACTTGCATTCTATCCAAAGGGAAATATTACTTTCTCTGAAATTCTTGAGAAGAAGAACTGACTTGGATCTTTTGCTTTTATATTTTGCTTTTCTTTGTATCCCTAGAACTTAACATTGACCTGGCTCATAGAGGATTTTTAATAAATGCTTGCTGATTGATTTTCATGCCATCTATTCCTATGAAAAAATATACTTTGTATTCACCGTAGTTTCTGATCTCTTTGTTCCTCAGTACTTTTTTTGCAGGCCAGCATTTGCTCTATTAACATTCTTCTCCTTAGAGAAAACAGTTCAACTATACTATCCTCTACTATCCTCTACTAATTTATCCCTTGCTCCCTGGCCAATATTGTTAGTATACTCCCACCCCAACCTACTCTCCTCATCTCATTGATCTGAGATCCTAGCTTTCATTGCATTAACTCTGTTTCAAGTCTCCCACTGTTTACTTTCTTATGACCTCCCTGAGTCACCAATGTTCTTTTCTTGATATACTCATCATCTATCACTGTGCTCTCTGGAATACTTATTCTATAGATAACAAGTTTTGTGACCACCTTCCTTCTTTAAGATTCATTCAATTCATTTTTATTACCCAAACAATTTTTTGGAAAACTGTCATCTAGCAACTCCCAGGATATCTTCCTTCTTTCTTCAATGAATTCAATGTCCAGCTCTCTGCCTTTCTCTAGTTCCCAACTTTTGTCTTCACACTAAAGGATTTGGACATACATAAGGATAGTCCCTCGAGCACACTAACTCCCCAGTTTCTCAGTAGAGTCATTTCCTATATCTTTCATTCCACCCCAGCTACATAGAGATGATCATTCCCTTAATCTACAAGCATTCTATTTCCATGTTCATGAACTCTGAAATTCCTTTATCTGACACTAGTCTTTTATCATTGTACTTTTCTCTCTGCTTATGACTACAAACCCTAGTCTTTGTCTTCATGATGACTTCCTGGACATTACCCCTGAACCTGGGACAGCTGGCAGGGGCAGTGAGTAGATCACCAGTCCTGAAGTCAGGAGGGCCTAAGTTGAAGTCTAGCCTCAGACACTTGACACTTACTAGCTGTGTGACCTTGGGTAAGTCATTTAACCTGATTACTTTGCACCCTGGGTCATCTCCAGTCATCTTAATCCTATCTAGAACCAGTTGACTCTCTAGGAGAAAGTAAGGCTGGTGACTTAGCACAGGACTCCTTCACTCAAATCCAGTTCATATACTAGTCATGATGTCATCTCCTTGATGCTGTGATTTTCTTTGAGGACAAAGGACAAACAACATCATCATCATCATCATCATCATCATCATCATCACCCCCCCCCCTACACTGAATCCACTTTCCTCCTCTCCTAATCTTGATCCCTTGGCAAAGTATTCCAACTCTATTCTTCCCTCTGGCTTCCTTCAAGTGACAACTAAAATCCTACCTTCTACATTGAGTCTTTCATAGTTCCATTCAATACTAGTGCTCTCCCTTTGAGATTACCTGCAATTTATATTGTATAAGAGGCAATCAAGGGGCGGCTAGGTGGTGCAGTGAATAGAGCACAGGCCTTGGAGTCAGGAGTACCTGGGTTCAAATCTGACCTCAGACACTTAATAATTACTTAGCTGTGTAGCCTTGGGCAAGCCACTTAAACCCATTGCCTTGAAAAAAATCTAAAAAAAAATAAAAAAAGAGGCACTCAAAAATGATTGGTCAGTTAGCCAAAGAAAGTTTACTTAACATTAACACATCAAGAATATATAACAAGGATTTAATGACATTTAGTTTCTATAGATATTTCTTCTTGTTTCCATATAGCAATGCATCTAATTAGTAGGCTAAAGACATGAACCCTGGATGTTCACCAAGTCTTAAGGTCCATCCAATTTGACAGTAGTTATAATGTTTTTTAAAAGTCAATGGCAGCAAGGAAGTCAACCATGCTGGCCCAGGCTTTGACTTTATGTTAGATAATTTCAAATGGATCTTTGCTAAAGCAAGACAACCCTTTTGTTCCTCTCTGGTCAATTGTCTATTCCACTCACCACAGTGTCAGCTTTCAAACTCTCTTTCTCAGCCTCAGCCTTCCATTGCATCCCCTTTCAGGCACTGAGCCCACTTAAGACTTCCCCAAAAGAATCATGGTCTTTAGGCCGTGAGCTCAGTTTTCTGTCCTTTTCATTTCAGTCTCCCTGATATTATTTCCTCCTTTACTCCAGTGTCTGGGGAAGAAGTTATTTTTCTTCTCATCAAACCAAATACTTCAATATATATATATATATATATATATATATATATATATATATATATATATATACACTCTTAATTCTATTTAGAATTCTTAGCCCTTAAGAAATGATTAAAGGTAGATTTCAGAAGAAAAAAAATCTGTAAAGATTTAGCTGAAGTAATGCAAAATGAAGTTTATAGTAACAGCAATATTTGGTGTTGGTCAACCATACAATGATCCAAAACAATTCCAAGACTCATGATGGATTTTGCTATTCACATCCAGAGAAACAACAGAGGGAGTCTGAATACAATCAAAGCATACTATTTTCACTGTTTTTGTAATTTTTTCCATTCTATTTCTTCTTTTATATGACTAATATGGAAATTTTTACATGATTGCATCCATATAACCTATATCAAATTGCTTACCACCTTAGGAAGAAGGGAGGCTAAGGAGAGAGATAAATTGGAATTAAAATTTTACTCTAAAATGAATGTTGAAAATTGCCTTTATATGTAATTGGAAAATATAAAATAAAATTTGAAAGAAAAAAAAGAAGCCTTAGTTCTTTGAAGACTGAGCTTCAATATGATCTTTTAAAGGAACCATTTCCGTGTTCTCCCAACTACTTGTGCCTTTATCCTAAGCTTACCTTGGAACCTGACAGGAGGGATAGAGTCAGCAAAATGAGTTGAGTCAACAAGTGGGTAAAGGCAGGAGCAGGTTGACTGACTGTCAGCTGCTTGGATTTATTTTTATAGTCTCAGAATCATGTATGTTTCAAGCAAGCAAGCTAAGATCATTTCCTTGGTTACCAAAGTATACAATTTTCATCATCAATCATATAGTTCATATGGTTACAAGTTTTAATCATGTTATTACAAGTTTAAGTAATAATCATATAGTTAATTGATTTCTTATCCCTACTCAGACCATGATGACCTCAACCTGTCTTTTACCTTATTTATTACTACTTTGTACAATTGTTAATTCATTTAAAGTTATTAATTAAGCAATTCTTTTAATGGAAAGTTTTTTATATTTTTTTCTGTAAGTAATGTTTTTTTGATACACTTCCTTAACAATCTATAGTGAGGGTCTTTATGCTTGTCCACCCATCCGTTAACTCTTACAATAACCAATTTTTCTTTCAGGCCTTGTTGGTAGAAGCCACAGTTTCTGTGACCTTTTTGTTCTTTCCCATGAAACTAAGGCTGCTGGAGTTCACATATCGGTCACCTGTGCTAACTATTTTCTCACCATCTTTTTCATATATTCCTATGTATGGTAAGGGGGGCAAAACTATTAATTTCCCTGGAATTCTATCTGACCCATCTTGTATCTGTTTTCCCTTGTATATATATTCTGACATCTCCTTGGAATTCCCAATGTTGGGTTTTCCAGATATTTCATAATGTTGAAACCTTTTGTATGCCTCAGGGAGAGGCAGTCCTGTTAAATTTGGACAGAGTTTACAATCTGTTTTATTCAAGGAATTTTTATGAAATCCTTCCTTTATAGTCATTCCAGTATTAGGGTGAGTAAATATTGCAATAAACCTATAAATATTTGTATGCATGAAATCCCTATATATATTGAAGAAGGAAATGTTGTTCCATCAGGCAGTCTGACTGTCTTGAGTCTTCTTTTTTTTTTTTAGGTTTTTGCAAGGCAAATGGGGTTAAGTGGCTTGCCCAAGGCCACACAACTAGGTAATTATTAAGTGTGTGAGACCGGATTTGAACCCAGGTACTCCTGACTCCAAGGCCGGTGCTTTATCCACTACGCCACCTAGCCACCCTGCCTTGAGTCTTCTTGCTGTGACTGTGTCAAACAGCTTAGAGAACCTGGCTCCCAACAATTTCTATACATATTGTACAAGTTGTAAGTTAAAATATAACTTCCTTGAAATCATGGACTATTTTAACTTTTTTTTCCTATGCCAATAATTAGCATAGCAACTGACACAGAGTAAGGGAGAATGAGGAATGGAAAATTACTTTGATATTACCAATCTGGATGCCTGAAGGGACAGATAGAGAGGGGAAAGAAGACTTCTGTGGGGGGGGGGGCATGAAGCTAGCATGATCCTGAAGCTTTCCCCTACACAACATTAAATTAAATCTCTAAAGAGATCTTTAAGCTACACATCCCACCAAAAATAAAAAAGATCAAAATTAATTCTCAATACTAGACACCATGGAAGATCTTCAGTAGAGGTCTCATCAGGGGAAAAGGGGAAGTAAAACCCAGCTAGTCCGGAGAGTGAGAAAGTCAGTGGGCTTCTAGGAATAGTATAGCTAGACAGCAACTCAGGTCCAGGCAGCTAGATAGCAGCCTAGGTACCCACTCAGCTGGATAGCAGGCCAGCAGGGAAAGTCCCAATCCCAGAAAAAGTCTGAGCCCTGGGAACACTGGAATAACAGACTGGACTGGGTAAGGAACATACCACTTCATAGACAAAGCCAGGACATAAAGGAAGAAATAATCTTCTGCATAGCTAATGCCTGGACTCAATAAGCACAGCTTGGAAAGTGATAAGCCAGGGACCAGATCCCTGCCCCAGCATAAAAAGCTTGGGTCTATGCTCCCTAAACCCCAGGAACTCAGCTCAGCTCTCAAAATGAGCAACAAAATAAAAAGCTACTAAAGCTACCAAAAAAGCTACTATTCAGATAGAGATGATAAAAAATGTCATCTCAGAAGAAGAAAGTAGTGATAAATTACCTACATGGGAAGTTTCGAGGATGTTTCTGAATTGATCTCAAATCCAAAACTTCTTAGTTTTAGCTTAAAATAGATTTTAAAAAACGAAGAAGAAAGGAAGAAAAATTAAAAAAAAAAACAAATGAGAGTCATTCAGGAGAATTATGAAAAATTGACCAGGAAAACAACTCCTTTAAAAGTAAAAATAACCACTGGAAAAAGAATGTAGCTCATTAAAAAATAAAATTGTCCACCTGGAAAAGGAAAACCATTTAAAAGTAAAATTAATCAACTGGAAAAGGAAACACAAAAGCTAACTAAAGAAAATAAAACCCTAAAACTTAGAATTAGACAAATAGAAACTAATGACCCTATGAGACACCAAGATTCCATCAAGCAAAATAAAAAAGCTAAAAAATTGAAGAAAATGTAAAGTGCCTTTTAGAAAAAAAAACCAAACAACCTGGAAAATAGATTCAGGAGAGATAATCTATGAATTTTTGATCTACTGAAAAAAGCCAAGATTAAAAAAACCCTAGAAAATATCTTTCAGGAAATTATCATGGAAAACTGTCCTATTATACAAGATCAAGAAGATAAAACAGTACTGCAAAGACTATATATACATAACATCTCTATAAAGAGACCCCAGCATAAAAACTCCAAGGACTATTAAAACTAAATTTCAGAATTTTCAACACAATTTTCAACAGAGGAAAAAATACTACAAGCATTCAAAAGGAAGGAATTTAAATACAAAGGAAGCACAATCAGAATCACAGAGGACTTATCAGCTTCCACATTAAAGAATTGGAAGGCCTGAAATATATTTTGGAGAGTAAAGGACCTTGGATTATAACCAAGAATTAACTACCTTGAAAAATTCAGCAAATTTTGTCAGAGGAAAAGAAGGATTTTTTGAAATAGAGGACTTCCAAAATTTTCTGATAAAAAAACAGAACTGATCAGAAAATTCGATCTTCAAATATAAGACTCAAGAGATGCACGAAAAGGTAAATGAAAAGGAGAAATGAAAAAAACCAGCATTAGTCAAGAACATTAAACTGTAAGATTCCTACAAGGAAAGATAACACTTTTAATTCTTGAGAACTGTATTTCTCTTAGGATAGTTAAAGGGTTGAATATAGTTGAAGGGATTGTACTTAGAGGATATGAGTATGATTGATTCTTGTCCTTTAATATCAAAAAAGACCAAAATGACATTACTATGCTTGAGACAAATTACAGAGTGTCTGACTGTGCCTGATCATACCAATATGAGCTTAGAATGCTCTATCACAGGTCAGGCAAAAATAGAACATGTGAATACCTAGGGTGTTTTCTCTAAACTTGTGTATCTCATATTTCCTTTGAACTGCTTCAATTCTTCCTTACTTACAAAGTTTAGTACCTCTCTTATGAGGCCATGGCATTATGGGGAAGGGGGTCCTATGCCGATGTCTAGCATGCTTAACAAGTAATTCCAGGGTTCTTAAGAGAGACCTTCAGGGAACTTAGAGTACTTAGAGGCTCTATACATAATACATAATGATCTTACTTTACTCGATACTTTAGTTAAGGGGGGTTGCACTATAATAGGAACAGAATGTGGAAACATACTTAGAAGGGTCAAACATAAAACAGGTTGCAAAGTTTTCTTGCTTTAAACCATAATTTAGTTAACAAGGATCATAGCACCATGGTTGGAGTATATTTATGTTTATTTACTCTCTCACCAGGGAAGTACTGGACATGAAAACATCATGAAGTGATTTTTCTTTGCTTGATGCTTTGGTTACAATTGGAGATAGTGTCCTTGGGTGTGTGGATGAGAGAGGGGGTGGTGGGAGGTATAAACTGCCCATGGAATGATTCAGCTTTGCATGATGTTTTGTCTCATGAGGACTGTGTATCCATAGAGGATCCTTGAAAAGAGGTGGTGGTATATAAATCAATTGTAATTTGATAAGAGTTAAGATTCTTGAAAAGTGTGTTTTTAATGAGAAATAAGAAGGGAGGGGACTTAGTAACTATGAGGCAATTCTGTCTTTCAGTCATTCAGTCTTTGAGAATGGTACTTCTATCAAGACAGATAAAAGGAGTAGATTTTGACAAAGGGGTTGTAGGTACAAGATAGGGATAAAATCATAAAGACATAAAAAGAAGGACTTATAATAGAAGACTAGGCATTTATAGAAAAAATAATACCAGGTAAAGAGACACAAAGACTTGTTATAGTAGAGGAAAAGAAGGGAGGATCTGAACACTGAGTAAATCCTACTCTTAATAGATATGATCCAGAGAGATAGCAACATACATTCCCAACTGGGTTTAAAAATCTATCCTACCCTAGGATGGGGGGTGGAAAAGAAAGGGGGAAGAAGAGACTGATAAAAGGGAAGTGAAGGTTAAACTAAAAGTTGAAACCTTAAAGAAAAGTTAAAGGGAAAAGGGAGAGAAACATTGGTGAGGAGGAATAAGAGAAAAGGAAAGAGAAAAGTATAAATGGTAAAAGCATGGAGGGAAATATAGAATTAGTAATAATAATTGTAAATGTTAATGGAATGAACTCCCCCAAAATGGAAGCAGATAGCAGAATGGATTAAAAAATAGAATCCTACAATATGTTGTTTACAAGAAACACATTTGAAGAAGAGAGCTACACACAGGGTAAAGGTAAAAGGCTGGAGCAAAATATATTATGCTTCAGCAGAAGTAAAAAAAATAATCAGGGGTAGTAATCCTGATCTCAGACAAAAGAAAAGCAAAAATAGATCTTGTTAAAAGGGATGAGGAAGGAAATTACATCTTCTTAAAAGGTATCAAAGGCAATGAAATTATATCATTATTAAACACATATGCAACAAGTAGTATAGCATCCAAGTTCTTAATGGGAGAAGCTGAACAAATTACAAGAAGACATAAGACAGAAAAACTATCATAGTGGGCGACTTCAACCTCCTTCTCTCAAAATTAGATAAATCTAACCAGAAAGAAGTTAAGAAGAATTAAAAACCTTTGATACGATAGACTTCTAGGGAAAATTGAATGGGAATAGAATACCCCCCTTACCCCTCTTTTCTCTGCAGAACATAGCATCTATATCACAACTGACCTTGTACTGGGGCATAAAAACCTTACAGTCAAATGCATAAAAGCAGAAATAAAAAATACATACCTTTTAGATCAAGATGCAATAAAAATTACATGTAATAAAGGGCTTTTGGAAGATAAAACAAAAATTAATTGGAATAACCTAATAAACAACCTAATTTTAAAGCATTAGATCATACAACAATCATAGAAATAATCAGCCATTTCATCCAAGAAAATGACCTCAATGAGATATCTTGCCAAAATGTATGGTATACAACGAAAGCACTTTTTAGGGGCAATTTTATGTCTCTAAATACTTATATGAATAAAAATAGAGAAAGAGGAGACAATGAATTGGCCATACAACTTTTAAAAATTTAAAAAAAGAACAAATTAAAGATGCCCAAATAAATATCAGATTAGAAATTCTAAAAATCAAAGGAGCGATTAATACAAGTGAAAGCAAGAAAATCATTGAGCTAATAAATAAAACTAAGAGTTGGTTTTATGAAAAGACCCAATAAAATAGATAAATCTTGGATAACCTAATTTTTTTTAAAAAATAACAAATTACCAGTATCAAAAATGAAAAGAGTGAATTCATCACCAATGAGAAGGAAATTAAAGAGATAATTCAGAGCTAATTTGCCTGTTTACGAACAAATTTGACAACCTGAAGGAAATGGCTGAATATTTACAAATATATAAGCTATCTAGATTAACAGAAAGGGAAATAAAATACTTAAATAACACCATTTCAGAAAAAAGAAATTGAAGAAGGACATCTAGGTGGCACAGTGGATAGATCACTGGCCCTGGAGTCAGGAGGACCTGAGTTCAAATCCAGCCTCAAACACTTAATAATTACCTAGCTGTGTGACCTTCTGCAAGTCACTTAACTCCACTGCCTTGCAAAAACCCCCTCAAATAAAAAGAAATTGAAGAAAACCATCAATAATCTCCCTAATAAAAAAAGTCCCCAGGTTCAGATGGATTTACAAGTCAATTCTACCAATATTTAAGGAACAATTGATTCCAATTTTGTATAAACCTTTAAAAAACAGGAGAAGGAGCTATGCCAGATTTCTTTTATGACACCAAAATAGATGCATAAAACAGGAAAAGAAAAACAGATGAAGGAAAGTATAGACCAATCTCCCAAATGAACATTGATGCAAAAATCTTAAAAATTTTAGCAAAGAGATTACAACAAGTTATTAATGGGATAATATATTGCAATATTAGGAAAATAATCAGCCTAATTTAACAAAAAGAAATCAAATGATTAACTCAATGGATCTTGAAAAAGTCTTTGACAAAATACAACAGCTATTCCTATTAAAAACACTAGAGAGTATAGGAATAAATGGAGTTTTCTTTAAAATAAGCAGTATCTATCTGAAACCATCAACAAACATTATATATAATGGGGTTAAAACAGGAACATTTTCAATAAGATCAGAGAGTGAAATGAGGATAGTCATTCTCACTTGTATTTTTCAATATAGTATTAGAAATCTTAGCTTTAGCAATAAGAGAAGAAAAAGAAATGAAGGAAATTAGAACAGACAACAAGAAAGCAAAACTTTTGCTTTTTGCAGATGATATGATGATATACTTAGAGAGCTCTAGAAAATCAACTAAAAAACTAATTGAAACAATAACTTCAACAAAGTAGCAGGATATAAAATAAACCCACATAGATCATCAACATTTCTATAAATGAACAATGTAGCCCAAGGGAAGGAGATAGAAAGGGAAATTATATTTTAAATAATTGTAAGGGGGCAACTGGAGCACCAGCCCTGGAAGCAGAAGAACCAGAGTTCAAATCCAACCTCTAGCTGTGTGACATTGGGCAAGTCACTTAACTCTACTGCCTTGCCCAAAACAAAAAAAAAAAAATAAAGTAACTATAGACTAAATATTTGAGAATCTACTCCCCAGACAAACGCAGAAATTGTATGAACACAATTTTTCACACAAATAAAGTCAGACCTAAACAAATGGAAAAATGTAAAAGTGCTTATGGTTAAGTCAAACTGATATAATAAAAATGACAATTCTACCCAAATTAAATTAATTATTTAGTGTCAAACCAATTAAAATATCAAAAAATTATTTTAAAGAGCTAGGGGGAAAAGTAGCAAAATTCATCTGGAGCAATAAAAGATTGAGAATATCAAAGGAATTGATGAAATGAAATGCAAAGGAAGGTGGTCTTGCTGTACCAGATCTAAAACTATACTATAAAGTAGAAGTCATAAAAACTACTTGATACAGCTTAAGAAATAGAGTAATGGACCAGGGGATTAGAATAGGCTTAAAAGATATCATAGTAAATGACTATATTGCTTGACAAAACCAAAGACATTAGTTTCTGGGATAAGATAATTATTCAAAGAAAAAACTATAGGAAAACTAGAAAATAGTATTTCAAAAACTAGGTATGGGCCCACATCTCACACTCTATATCAAAATAAGGTCAAAATGGGTACAGGAATTAGAAATAAACAGCGATAACATAGACTTATTAATAGATCAAAAAATAATCTGCCAGATCTATGGAAAGGGAAGAAATTTATGACCAAACAAGAAATAGAGTACATTATAAATTGCAAAATGGTTGATTTTTTTCTATATTAAATTGAAACATTTTTATATTAATAAAACTAATGTAAGCCAAGATTAGAAGGAAAACAGAAACCTGGGAAACAATTATCACAGCTAGAGTTCTGATAAAGGTCTCATTTCTTTTTTAGGTTTTTACAATGCAAACGGGGTTAAGTGGCTTGCCCAAGGCCTCATGGCTAGGTAATTATTAAGTGTCTGAGACCAGATTTGAACCCAGGTATTCCTGACTCCAGGGCTTGTGCTTTATCCACTATGCCACCTAGCTGCCCAATGCCACCTAGCCACCCTCATTTCTAAAATATATATATATATATAGAATTGAACCAACTTTATAGGTTACAAAATGGAAAATAGTCAAAGGATATGAACAGGCAGTTTTCAGTTGAAGAAAATAAGATATATATATATATATATATATATATATATATAGAGAGAGAGAGAGAGAGAGAGAGAGAGAGAGATAGATAGATAGATAGATAGATATAAAACCATATGAAAAAAGACTCTAAATCATTAGTGATTAGAGAAATGCAAATTAGATCCCCTATGAGATACCACTTCACATCTATCCGATTGGCTAAGATGACTAAAAAAGGAAAATGATCAATGTTAGAGAGGTTGTGGGAAGATTGGGACATTAATGCACTGTTGGGGGAGTTGTGAAGTAATGCTGCCATTCTTGAGAGCAATATGGAACTATGCTCAAAGAACAATAAAACTGATTATACCCTTTGTCCCAACAATACCAATACTAAGCCTATATGAGAGATGACTTTCAGTGAAGTTTCTTCATGAATATGCCCTTATATTTGTTTTTTCACTTTGCAAGCAAGGAAGGTCAGTCTCATTTCTCTACCAGATTTACCAGAAAAATGAGGTAATGATTTACCAGAAAATGAGGTAATTACAAGGAGAACTGGATTAGCTTCCATCCTAATTGAATGCCCCCACATTTAATCAAAGGAAATGTATAATGAAACTTTGTAAAGCATTTCTTTTAATAGGGCATAGATTAGTTATGAATAAAATATGGTAATAAGGAATTGAAAACTATAGCTTTCTAATAGGATGGAGATTAGTTATAAATAATTAATATAATGACGATTGAAATGGCTTTATGCTGGTTGGTTAGTACTGGTAAAAAGATTGTCTTACTAGCCAATGGTGGGATAAAACAGAATTTAGAGGAAGGATTACTATTAGGATAAAGGAAGCCTTCAAGCTGCTATTTTTGACACTCCCTGGCTGATGCTATTTGAACAACAGGGGCTGGGTCCTTTCTGAAGAAATAAAGATCTTTTCTGCTCTCCAATTCAGACTGAACTTTTGATCCTGGTGGTTGTCATCCCACACAGCCTATATCCTAAAGAAATCATAAAAAATGGAAAAATGTCCCATATGTTCAAAAATATTTATAGCAGCTCTTTCTGAAATGGCAAAGAATTGGAAATTGAGTCTATAATATTGGTCTTTAAGAGACCATGGATGGTTGGACTTTAGAGAAGCATGGAAAGAATTAAAAGAATTGATACTAAGCGAAGGGAGTAGAACCAAGAGAACATTGTACACATTAACAACAACAACAACAACAACATTGTGAATTAACTATGATGGATGCAGCTTTTATCAGCAATTCAGAGATCTAGGACAGCCCTGGAAGAACTGTAATGGACAACACCATCCATATTCAGAGGAAAACAAAATGCAACAATCCCCCCCCAAAAAAAAAACTTAATGGATGCTATGTTTACTTTTTAAAAACTTATAATTTTCCTTCCTATCCCATGGTTTTCTTCTTTTCTCTTAGCTCTAACTCCTCATATACAAAATGACTAATATGTAAACATGGCAAACACAAAAGAACATGTACAACTTTTACTAGACTATTCATATTGAGGAAAGGGGGATGGGAAGGGAGAATGGTAGAAAAAAATCTGTAATTTATAAATAGGCAAGTGAATGAAAGCTGAAAAACTTTTATAACACGTAATTAGAAAAAAAGAAACTATCAAAAAGAAAAGGGGAGGAAAAGAAAGCTAGCATTTAGTAAGCAGTTTCTAGTTGTGTGCCTATTTCTAGTTGAATTCCTCCAAGTAGAAGGCATTCACTACCATCTGAGGTGGACACTGTGTGACAACTGTCATTCTTAAGCAGCTCCTCCTATCATCAAGCCTGATTTGACTTCCTTGCAGCTTCTACTCATTATTCCTGCTTCTATCCTCTTTGATTTCTTGTAGAATTTAAGTAGTTCAAAGGAAACACTAGATGACCAAGTTTAGAGAATCCACTTCAGTGTTCACATGTCTTATTTGTGCCTGTACCATGGTAGAGCACATTCATGTCCTGTTCATCTGATCAGTCACAGTTGTACACACTATAAATCTAACATAGTGATTTCGTTTTGGTTCTCTTTGAGAACAAAGAACAATCACCATAACCATAATCATAACTTCTGATTCCACCCTTTCTTTGGTCAAATAAAACAATTTAATCTCACTTCTTCATAATTCCCTAGATGTTTGAAGGAGGCTAGCTTGTCCTCTCTGAATCTTATGCATTTTAAATATGCTAATCTAATCAGAATATGTGATTTGAATTTAAGGTTCCTCATCATTCTAGTTGCTCTCTTCTGGATGCTTTTCAACTTATCAATGTCTTTCTTAAATTGTGTCACTCAGAAGTGACATTTAAAAGTTGGTCCAACTAGGGCAGAATAAAAGGGGACTCTCATTTTCCTATACCTTTAAAGTACATATGCATAATATGATTAAGATCACTTTTAGGGGAAGGCAGGGTCTGCCACATTACAAATGCTGTTGACTCACATTAAGCTTAGAATTCACTAAAATCCACAGATTTTCAGTCTAATTATGTATCCTGTACTTGTAAAATTGATTTTTTTATAAGTCTTTGTTTCACTTTACTAGATTTGTCTCATTTCTTTTGAAATTCTTAAACTGGAGTCTATGAATTTTTTTAAAACTATTTTTAAAACTATTTCTACAGAATTCGGGTTTTTTTGTAATCCTTATGCATTTAAGGCATTCTGAATAGAGGCCCATAGTTTTAGTTAGACTGTCAACAGGTCCATGATACAACAAAGGATAGGAATTCCTCCTATAGCCTATTAATATCTTTTGGAATTTTCACTCTTATACAGTGTATTACCTATATTTTCTAGTTTTGTGCCATCTAGAAATTTGATAAGAATGCTGACTATACCTCTATTCAAATCATTGATAGGGGACAACTAGTATTAGCAAGGGAGGAAAATGATTGAATCATAGTTTAAAAAAACTGGATCAAGAAGATCTGGGGATAATTATATGGAATAATAGTTGAGAAAATTTGTCTTTAATAAGTCTTGTAGAAAACAATGACGAAGGATGAAGGAAGACAGAGACACTTTTTTGTGACAACCTGACAAAGTTTTATGAAACACTGCTTAAAGATTTTGTTCCTAATCTGAAAATGGTCCCATGGGAAATTACTGAAAGATCCAAAGAGGGAAAAAAACCCAATCAAAGCAATAGACTTCAGAAAAGAATATTTTGGCAAAGTGTTAATAATCACCTGGACATACTGATGAAAGCTATCTGGTGAAAAAGTTTTTGCGTTAGTCTAGACAAGAGCAGATCTCTGTCTTGGCAAATGAAGAAAGGTTGCATCAAAGTAATTCAATCAGCTAGAACCTTTTGTCTACATAGCATAATTAACTGTTTTTTTTCCCAGACAAAGGTTTGAAAATTTTTGTAGTCATAACTGCCCAGCTTTTCTTAAATAATCTTGTTTAATCACAAAAACAAGCTCACCAGACAAATCTACAAATCAATGCTCTTTGGATGCAGGGTAAATTTGATTCAATCAAGTTTTCCCCTAGGAGTTGCTTCTCTACATACAATCAAGAATTAGTTGGTGCTTTCTATGCTACTCAACAAACTACTGGAGAAGAGAAGGACCAATTATAGCTGCAGAAAGAATGAAGCCTCTGTGCCAAAACTGAAAGGAAATTTAGCTGCAGATGTGGCAAAAGGAAAACTTGATGCTATAAAAATCAATCTTGCCTAGGAACCTGGAATCTATGATCTCTGATCCATATGGATCTATGAACCAAGATAAGCTAGATGTTGTCAAATAGGAGATAGAAAGATTAAACACTGACATCTTGGGTGTCAATGAATTTAGATGGAAAGGAATAGTTGAATTTAATTCAAGAGATCACTGTATATTTACTACTATAGACAAGACTCTCTAAGAAGAAATGGAGTAGTCCTCTTAGCTAATAAAAGGATAAGAAAAGAAGTACTGGGGTAAAATCTCAAAAATGACAAAATGATGCATATTTGAACTTCCCAGAAACCAATCAACATCACAGTAATACAATTCAATTTTTCAACTGATGATGCTGAAAAAAGTCAAAATTATTTCATTCTATGAAACCCTACAACATCTAGAAATAACATCAAAAAAAGATGTCACATAGGAGATTGAAACACAAAATTAAGAATTCATAATGTAATTGGAGTAACAGGCAAGTTTGACTTGGAGTACAAAATGAGGTAGGGCAGAGACTAATACAGTTTTGTCAAAATAACTCACAGATCATAGCAAATACTTTTTCAACAACACAAAATGTGTCTCTTTATATGGGCATTACCAGATGGTCGACAGAGAAATCAAATTGATTATATGTTTTTACAGCTAAAGGAGGAGAAGCTCTATTGGCACAGTCAATGATGATGTGGAGTTGATTGTGGCTCAGATCATGAGCTTCTTGTTGCAAAATTCAGATTTAAATTGAAGAAAATAGGGGGAAACTATCAGACTATATTGGTAGAACCTAAATAATAACCATTATGAATATGAAATCAAAGTAATGAGTAGATTTAAAGGAGTATATCTGGTAGATAGAGTGCCTGAAGAATTATGGCAGAGATTCACAACATTGTGTAGGAGGCAGCAATAAAAAAAATATCCCAAAGAAAAAGAAGAGCATGAAAGCAAAATGGCTACTTGATGAGGTTTTACAAATAGCTGAGGAAAGAAGGAAAGAAAAAGGGAAAGGAGAAAGGGAAAGTTATATACAACAGAATACAGTAGTAAACTTA
Organism: Macrotis lagotis; assembly: GCF_037893015.1. NCBI lineage: Eukaryota > Metazoa > Chordata > Mammalia > Peramelemorphia > Peramelidae > Macrotis > Macrotis lagotis. The sequence goes on from NC_133666.1 coordinate 300,814,464, forward strand.
AGTAACATATGAACCAAAAATTACCAGAAATGCAGACTGATTTTCAAAGAGCTTGAAGAACTAGAAACCAAATCAACACCATTTTTGGATTATGGAAAAAGTAAGGGAAGTTCCAGGAAAAGATCTACTGCTTCCTTGACTGCACCAAAGTTTTTGGTAAGTGCTAAATTCTCAACGTGATAGTGGTACCAGATCATCTTATTTGTCTCTTGAGGAACCTGGATGTTGGTCAAGACATACAGTTAGACATGGAACAATTGACTGACTGAAGATTCAGAAACAAAGTTGTATGTTGTTACCTTAATTATTTCACTTGTATGCAGAGTACATCATGTGACATGACAGACTAGACTAAGCAAAAGCCAGAATTAAGATTACCAGTAAAAATATCAACAATATCAGATATAAAGGTGGTATAGAAAGTGAAGGAGAATTAAAAACTCTGATGAAATTAAAATAAAAGATTGTAAAAGCTGGTTTGAAACTTAACACTGAAAAAAAACTAACCTCATGGCTATGGTCCCATCACTTCCTGTCAAATAGAGAGAAAAAAATAAAGATAGGATCAGATATTGTTTTCTTGAGTTCAAAAATCACCACAGATGGTAACTGTAGTCATGACATTAAAAGATGTTTGCTCCTCAGAAAGAAAGCTATAGCAAATCTGGACAGTATACTAAAAATACAAAGCTACTTAGCAATAATACTTAAATATATTCAGACTATTCCTTGGAAGGATAAGTACTGAAGCTGAAGTTTACATACTTTGATCACAAATAAGATGAGATTCACTAGAATAGAAAAGACCTTGTTGTTGGGAAAGACTGAAGTGAACAGGAAAGGATAAGATGGATAGATAAGGTCTTAGAAGCAAAGAACATGAATGTGGATAGACTTTAGGACATAATGGAGAAGAGAAAGCATGAAGTCAGACTGAAGAAATGAACCACAAACTCCTTTGTGCCCTGTATTGTGGTCCCTACCAATCTAGGAGGCTACACAAGGATTAGTAGTCCCCATCAATTAATAAACATTTTTAAGTACCTACTGGGTACCACACCCAAAGCTTGCATCTCTATGAAGTGACAATACAACATACATTAGACCACAAGAAAAATGAAACATGGAAATATGCAGGGTCTTTTCTCTTATTAGTGTATTGTAGTTATCCAATATGAAGACACTTAGATCCATTGTAATGCTTCCCATTCCTCTGCATTTGGAAAATTTTAATCATAGGTAGGCACACCCTCCCTTCTACATTTATCAAACAGAAAATTCTTACATTCTCATAGGTCAACATAAGAGCCATACGGGGCCTCAAATTTCAAAGTACGTTCAGATAATATTCCCTTATCTCAACAGTTTTATGATAAACTATGGTTAGCCAAGGGGGAAAAAAAAACCATGGTGAACAAAAGCTACATTTCCTTTCGGATTACATTACTGACTCATTCCTCCCTTCCCCTATGATGATGAAATTTCAGGATTTTGAAATTCCTCTGAATTATGTCTGACACAGTGGATAAAGTATTAGATCAGTAGTCAAGAAGACTTCAGACATTTACTAGCTCTGTGTTCCTGGGCAAGTCAATTAATTTCTGTCTGCCTCAATTGCTTCATTTGAAAGATGAGACAATATCACCATATCACACATTTTTCTGTGAAAATAAAATGATATAATAATTATAAAGCCTACTGCAAGTTTTAATAACATGAATGTTAAAACTTTTCAATGTAATTGGGAAACCTATTAAAAGAATATTTCTATTTTGTAATAAACACATTAAACTATCTTTAAATGTATTTTTAAAAATAAAAATAATCAATGCAATCAATTTATAACTGTGAGACAGCGTATTACAGAAATGTAAAGTTGAAAGAGACTACAGAGACCTTCTCCAAGACAAAGAATCGCTTCAATGATATCCCAATGAAGTGGTCATTCTTCCTCCAAGACTTCCAGTAATTGGGAATTCACTATGACCAAAGGCAGCTCATCTCATTTCTGGATACCTCTAATTTTAAGAATTTTTTCCCCTTAGAATTGAGCTGATTTCTTCTCTTAACAGTTTCTAAATTCTCTCCTCTGGGGCCAAGCAGAACAGTTCTAATAATCATTTTTTTTCTCAAAACAAATGCTTTCATGTTCTTCCTAAGGCTTCTCTTTTACAGAATAAATAGTTCATCCAAGGGACATCTAGTAGTACAGCGGATACAGTACCTGTCCTGGAGACAGGAAGACTTGAATTCAAATCTGGCCTCAGACACTTGACACTATTAGCTATGTGACTTTGGGTACTTAACCCGGATTGCCTCATATCCAGTGCCATTTCCAGTCATTCTGATTCATATTGGGCTGCTAGACCTAGATTGCTCTGGAGGCAAAAGATGACTTAGTGCAGTACCCCCTCAATCAAATCCATTTCATGTGCATGTTATAGCATTACTTCCTTGAGGTCATGGTCTTTTTCAGAACAAAAGACAAACACCAGTTCATGCAAACAGTAGCTGTTTTGAATGTTTGACTGTGATCTTACTATATTAGTTAGGATTTTATAGAATCCCTTCAACACAGAGATATGTTTTCTAACATGAAACACCCAGAACTGAACATACTTTTCCAGATGTATATGACCAATTTATACTACAGCAAGATGATCACCTCCACAGATGTTATGGTAAATCAAGTCTTCATTTGTAGCCGGTTTCTCAGTTGTAAAAGTTCACACTGAAGTTTGACAACTAGTTCTAGAGAGTCCAATCCAGAATATATTTATCACCATCTTTGTTCAGACCATTTTACCTTTATCAGTTGGCCTAAAATAGTCATTAGTTTTTTTATGCTGTTATGTGCCACTGTTGACTCATACTAAGATTGCAGCATAGTAATATTCTCAGATCTTTTATATACAAATTGTTTTCGAAATGCATTTCCCACTTCCTGTTCTTAGCTGGTTTTTTAAAGCTAAGAATTTTAGAAAAAATACATTATCCTAACCTAATGCTTATAAATTCATTTTTATTATGTTTGGTTCACTGTTCTAGATTGCTGAGACATTTTGGGATTCTATACTGGTATCCTAGTGTTGTAGGTATTTCTCCTAGTTTTGTATTATCTGCAAATTTGAAAAGCATGTCATTTGTTTTCATTCAAGTCATGTAAAAAAAAGCAGGATTAAGAACAGATCCCTGAGAAATATCTCTTTCATTAATTATTATTTCTGTGGCTTGTTATTCACTCCTGGATCCATTTAATCATATTATTATCTAGTCCACACCTTTCTATCTTGCCTACAAAGTTGACCACAGAGTCTTTGTCAAATGCCTTGCTGAAATCCAAGCCTACTCTGTCTCTGGCATTTTCCTAATCTTATAGTCTAGTAATCCTATCAAAAGACCAAGGAGAAATGTTAGTATTTAATATGTGCTAAGTACACATTTTTTTAAAATAGTCCCTGTTTTTTAAGGAGCTTCCTTGCATTCTAATCGGGAAGACTTTATATAAAACAGAAATGAAAGTATGGAGAGAAAGGGCTAGGTATACCAGTTTGGTTTGGAGGTTTAGAAGCCAGGAGCAGGGCCAGGAGAAAAATGAAAACTGACTTGGGCCTCTATATAATATGGAAGCCCCAGTAGAAGCTTGATAGTAGAAGAATGGCAAAGGACAGAAATAATCCAGGGTAAGAAGACCACAAACAATTGTATATTCCAGAACAAGAAGGCCCCAAAGGCTGAAAGAAGTTCCAGGATGAGACAATGATAGGAACATAGTTTTGAAGTCTGGAAGCCAGTAATATTATTGGAAAGAAAATGAAGGTGACCTGGGTCCTTCTATAAAATAGAGGTCTCAGGAGAAACTCATCAACAAAAGAAGGAAAATCTTACAGGAGGGATATTCCAAGTCAATAAGGGATAATTTGTTTTTCCAGGATGAGGAGGACACAGGCACTAGAGAGAAGTTCCAGAGTGAGATAGTAGCTGCAATCAATCACCAAATATTTATTAAGCACCTATTTTGCCTTAAGCGCTATGCTAAAGGCCAGTAACACAAACACAAAAGTGAGATAATCCATGCCCTCAAGAATATTAGGTTCTACTGGAGAGTTAGTATGACCTGTTCTTTTTGTAATAATGCAGGGTTTTAGTTGTAACCCTCCTCTTTGTATCCCTATCTTAAATATTTAGAAGTCATTCTTTTATTAACATGATCCAAAATTTTACTAGGAATAGAATTCAAACTGAGTTATAGTTTGCAGATGTCAACATTTTTTTTTCATTTTGGAAAAAAAGCAGAACATGACCTCTACATTCTCCATGACCTTTCAAAAAAATCACTGATCATGATCCATAAATCATGCCTACCAATTTTTTCATGAAGGAAATGTTTTTTTCAGGCAAGCACTTAGTGTATATGGCAGGGATTTGTGTTAACCGTTCCAATCAGAAGTTCAGTTCTACCTCACTTGTCACCCCCATCACACAGATATCTGCCTCATATCACATATCTAGGGTTTCAACTCTTTATGAACAATTTTTGTTTTGAGTCAACATGATATAATGGAAAGAGCATTGATTTTGTTATAGTAGACATGAGATCCATGATTCCATAACCTAACAAAGCACTCACCCAGCTAGTAACCTGACCTTGGTAATGTGCCTACTGCTGTCACATGGCTCATGTCAACAATCAAAAGACTATTACAAAGCTAAAATGTATTTCAGAGCCATTTACTTTCAATACGTTGGTTTAGACAGTTTCTTCTCTAGTTTTGACAATTCTAATAACTCCCCACCCACTTCTGGTGATTCATCTGAGAACAAATCATTATACTAGAAGAAAATTGAAAAATATTAATAAGAATTACTAAGTTCTGGGTAGGAAACTGAAAACAATTTAAAGTAATACATAGATATTATTTTCATTACCACTGATGACTAAAAGTATGGGCTTCAAAGGAGCAGGACAGATTTGGGAAGAGGGTATCTAGGTAAGAAAGTGGTATTTGAGAGAGGGATTTGGATTTACTGCATCACACCTTAAGTTATAGGTATAATATTTTATTGACCAGGGATAGTGTGTCTAAAGACAGCAGTTAAGAATATATCTGCCAAAAGACATAAATATCACCAAGGCCTTTAAGCTAAAATGTTAAAGAAGGAAGAAAATATAAAAGTCTTATCAAACTGGAAACCAAAAAGAGTAGCAGGAGAAGACCCACTAATCACAATCAATTAATTAACAAGCATTAATTGTTTATCTACTATAGGTTTATTTCTTAGACATAAATATTGACTTTACTAGTAAGATCTTCCAATCAGATTGCAAATAAACTCCAGATTGACCTAGAAAAGATAAAGGCAATTTTCCCATATTCAATAAAGTAAAGATCATTAGTAGGCATATACTATAACCAAATATTATCCAAATTGGATAAATAAATTAAGATGATTGGACAAGAACTGATGTTCAATGGTTTTCTTTGTTAGTGTCTCAATAAATATTATCTGATTAAATCATTCAACAAATGTAGCTGCTACTAACTAGATAGCTATCATTTATATAATGCATTAGTGTTTATTAAATAATTTACAATAATTTTCATTTTATTCTCACAACAATTCCAAGGAGGTAGATGTTATCGTTATTACCCATTTTATAGACTTGCCCATGGTCATAAAGCTAGTAAGTGTCTGAAGTTGGATTTGAAATTGTCTGCCTGACTCCAGATTCAGTATTATAAATTGTGCTGCATAGTTGTCAGTCTCTAGGGGTGACTTGCTCAGGGGTCAAGCTGCTATGAAATGTCTGAGGTGATATTTGAACTCAGGAAGATGAGCTTTCCTGACTCTAGACCTAACTGTCTACTGCACCACCCAACCACCTGGAAGGCAACTAGATGACTCAGTGATTAAGAGCACTGACTTTGGAGTCAGGAGAATGAGAGCTCCTATCTAGCCTTAGATATTTATTAGCTCTGTGACCTTGGATAAGTCACTTAATCCTGATTGCCTAGCATTCAGGGACATCTCCAGTTGTTCTGATTCATATTTGGTCACTGGATTCAGGTGGTTCTGGAAGAGAAAGTGACACTGATGACTTAGCACAACCTCCCTCACTCAAATCCAATTCTTTTTTTTTTTTTAGGTTTTTGCAAGGCAAACAGGGTTAAGTGGCTTGCCCAAGGCCACACAACTAGGTAATTATTAAGTGTCTGAGACCAGATTTGAACCCAGGTACTCCTGACTCCAGGGCCGGTGCTTTATCCACTATGCCACCTAGCTACCCCCTTCAAATCCAATTCTTGTGTTTGTCAAGGCATCACCTCCCTGATGTTGTGGTCTTCAGGAATGAAGAACAAAATCATTATCAGTCTCTATATCATATCTCTTAGAGATTCAAAAATGAGATAGTCCCTACCTTTAAGGAGTTAACAGTCCAATGGGAAGTACATATATATATATATAGTTAATACACATATTAAATAAACATTAATTACTATGATTTTAATAATAGTAGGTAATATTAATATAACTAAAATAAGATATATAAAAGTAAAAGATCCTATATTTAGAAGCAAGGAATCTGAGAGGTCATTATTTAATTCAGTTCCCTTTCTATAGTTGAGCTCACTGATTAGCCTCTGTCTTTAACTTTTTGAAGGTATTCTGTTGTAGTTACTTTTACTGGCAACAGTGCTTATTTTGTGGCTGGTGCTGTCTGGAAAAATTATAATGGTCAAGCAATGATATATAGTATTAGCGATGATGGGAATACTACAATCATTCAGTCTCACAGAGACTGTGGATAATTTTGTCAGTATGTAATCAATTTAATATTCTTTCTCAGTGAGTTAAAAATCATAATTTTTTAAACTTTTCTTTCTCTGAATAGTTTATAATCTCTTTTAGTTTCACCCATGTATCCTTCTCATCTTTTGGAACATGAGAATCTGTTTTATCAGATTATCCAACTCCCTCTTTGGAAAGAACCCTATACTTATAAAGCATGTAATTCCCTTCTCTACCAAGTTGAGGTTCCCTGGAGAATGAATATCCCATGTATTCTATTAAATGTTATTCATAGCTTCAGTCCTCTTTGATGAGTTTTTTAAACACTTGGCTGTAATGTGTCATCAGAGACCACAATTACAAATATTTAGTGATCCAAGTAGTACTGGATTTATATTAGTACATTTTCCCCAAAGCAAGGGTGCACTGTTAGCTATGACAAAAGCTGTGCTTGAGGACCCCAGGAAGGGTAATTTACAAATGCCAATGCTGCTGGTTTCCTGATATCTTCTCCTAATCTTTTTATCCTACTCTTTGATAGAATGAGACTCCTCTGCTTGGCCAGTTTCCACTCTTTCTATTGCTGATTCACTAAAATTTTTGTGCAGGACATCACTAGACTCTTTCAGACCATTGCCCTAGGATTAATGGGAAGTCTCCCCAGTTCTGTTCTCTCAAAATCTCAGCAGAAATCCTGCACTACTCTACTCTACAAGTTACTACTCTAGTCACTGAGATCTTTTCTTCCATAATCATTCACTAGGGTTGTTTTCTGCTTTGAAAATTCCTAAAAAAAAACCTTATGCCTAAGTGAAAATTCATTATTTCTATAACTCATTGGTCAATTTCATGACCCTTCCAAATATCTATGGGCCATTTCAAATCATTTGCCCTTCATGAGCTGCAAATGAACCCTTAAAGTCTAATAGCCTTACAATAATAAAAATAATAACAGTAGCTAACATTTATATAGAGTGCTTACCATGTACCAGGTAAGTACCTTACAATTTTTATCTCATTTGATCCTGATAACAACTCTGGTTATTTTACAGATGAAGAAACTGAGGCAAACAGAGGTAAGTGACTTATTCAGGGTCACAGAGCTAGCAAGTGTTCGAGACAGGATTGGAACTCAGGTTTTCCTGATTCCAGGTCCAATACTCTTTCAACTGCATCACCTAGATGCCTGACAACTAAAAAAACTAATACTTGACTCAAAAAAAGTTCAGTAATTCTTCTTCCCTTATTTCTGATGATCATATTCTTCCTTTATCCAGTGTTATTACAAACGTTAGTAGATCTCTGTCTCTTCATATTCTTTACCCTCTCCTGCCTCACTTTAAGTATTTCCTTCATAATATCAAATTCTTCCTTTCAAGTTGTGCAAATAGAGTATAGCAATATTGTTTGGATCTGTGTGAGTGGATAAAAAAAGGAGTTTTTATATAAGCAATTAACTTAGAGATAAATAAACCAAATTATGCCATGAACGTTTCCATGAGTTACAACACAGGGCAGCCAGTTTTGTAGACAGTTTTCTTCCTTTTCCACAATTTTAACTTAATAGCATCTAAATCTAGACCCAGACTTAAAGAATTATAACATTCTTCCCATTTCCAATAAGCTATAAAGAATATTCTAATACTTTTTCATTGAACAAAAGCATCTCCAGTGATAATCCTTGCATAATCCTATCTGGATTATGACTTGGTCCTATGGATCACTGAATCTTATCATCTATCCTGTCTCTGTACCATTCAGATCCCCAGGCATTACTATCTACCTCACTACTGAAACTTAAGAACCTCTGGCCCTTTCTATTTTGTCCAGTAATTATAAATCTTTTATTTATTCCAAGTGGAAGATAAGAGAACTAGCTTGTATTTCTTTCTGTACTCTTAGCACTCTGATTGGCATATAATTTCTCCATATAAGCTTTTCTCAGGGCTTCTAGGTGGCACAATGGATAGAGTCCTGGCCCTGGAGTCAGAAGGACCTGAGTTCAAATTTGACCTCAAACACTTAATAATTACCTAGCTGTGTGACCTTGCAAGTCACTTAACCCTGCTTCCCAGCAAAAACAAAACAAAGCTTTTCTCTTCAGTTTCTAGAAAAGTGACCTGATGGTCATGCTGTTCGTTGTTTATGGTTCTTGTTCTTCATCATCAAAGAAGACCAAAATGACATTACTATGTTTGAGACAAATTACAGTGTGTCTGCCTGTGATTGATCAGACCAATGCAAGCAATGCAGCCATAGGGCTGGGTACAAATAGTCCATGTGAACACCTAGATGCTTACTCTAAACTTATGTATGTCATGTTTTCTTTGAATTGCTTCAATTCTGCTTTCCTCAAAGAGTGTAGAACCCTCATTGATGAAGGCACACCATGTTCAATTGTCCTGTACTATCATCTCCCATGTCATACAATCAGTTCTAAAGTTCTTTTTTTTTTTTAGGTTTTTGCAAGGCAAATGGGGTTAAGTGGCTTGCCAAAGGCCACACAGCTAGGTAATTATTAAGTGTCTGAGACCAGATTTGAACCCAGGTACTCCTGACTCCAAGGCCGGTACTTTATCCACTATGCCACCTAGCTGCCCCAATTCTAAAGTTCTTAAGAGACACCTTCAGGGTGTCCCAGTATTACTTCTTCTGGTCCCCTTGTGAGCACTTGTCCTGTATGAGTTCTCCATAAAACTGTTTTTGGCAAGTGTACTTCTGGCTTTCTAACAATATGTCCAGTCCATTGTAGTTGCACTGTCTGTAGTAATATTGGAATGCAAGGCAGTTTAACTTGAGAAAGGATCTCAGTGTCTAGTTTCTTCTGCCAGGTGATCTTCAGAATCTTTCTAAGATAATTTAAATGGAAACAACTCATTTTGTAGATCTGACTAAGGCCTTTGTTACTGGTTGACATGAGGACTTATGGAAAATAATGTCAAAATATGGTTGCCTAGAGAAGTTCATTAGTATTGTACGTCAATTTCATTATGGCTGTGCACGGCCCAGGTTCTGTATAGTGGACAATGCACTTGAGATTTCCCAGTTACCAATGGAGTGAAACAAGGATGTGTCCTTGCTCCCATGTTTTTTAGCAAGATGTTCTCAGTCATGTTATCAAGTTTTTTCACTGAGAATGAACACTGAATCAAAGTCAGCTGCTGCACTGATGATAAATGCTTCAATTTGAAAAGGCTACAAGCCAAGATCAAAGAGGAGGAAGTATTGGTGCGTGATCTTCTGTTTGCAGATGTTTAGACACTTGATGCATCCTCTGAAGTTGAGATGCACAAAGGATGGATTGGTTATCTACTGCTTGTGACAATTTTGGTCTAACAATTAAACACCAAGAAAACACAGGTGCTTCATCAGCCAGCACCACACCATCCATATGTGTAACCATCAATTATAGTAAATGAAGTTTTGAGTACTGTGGACAAGTTCACTTACCCTGTGGTATCCTTTCCAGGGAGGTACATGTTAACAATGAGGTTGACACACATATTGCCAGGTCTAGCTCGGTATTTGGGAGGCTCCTAAAGAAAGTGTGGAAGAGAAGAAATATTATACTGACTACCAAACTGAAGGTTTACAGAGCTGTTGTACAGATCTCATTGTTTTATGCCTGCGAAACCTGGACAACCTATCAGCACCATGTCAAGAAATTGATATCATGGTAATTAATTTCCATAGGATATTGGATTAGTACGCCCTATTAAAAAAAGTTCAATACAATGTTGAACATCATTAATAATATTTTAAAAAACACTAAAATATTTTTACTTCTAAGGTCTCTTCTAGCTCTATGACTTTAGGAATTTTCATTTTGATAAAACAATGCCAATCTACACTTAGCTTAAAATCATGATAGAAATAGAACATTTCCAGAAAAGGGTAACTGAAATGGTTAAATAAATCAAAGAGCTGTTATATTAAGGACAAACTAAAAAGATTAGAACTTGGAAAAATGAAGGTTTAGGAGACAGAATTGTAGCAATAAATAACTTTGGGGAAAGGGCATATTATTCAATTTTTAAGAGATAAGGAAAACTTTTGAAAGAATATAATTTAGGAAAGATAAAACCAAATCCTAAAAATTGTGTGTAATAAATTTGTGGATCTTATTCCCTTCCTTTTTCCTTCTTCTTTCTCTTTCCCCACCAAAAGATAGAACTTTTAGGAGAAAGAGATGATTCCAAAAGGATCTGGACAAATTTGTGCATGATAGTACCATAAATGACTACTAAGAAGAGTTGAATCTTACTTGATTTTTTACTTTTACATTTCACTTTTACATTAAAATTTGTTCTGGTCCTGGGTAAAACAACTTGTTGGTTCACCTTACAGTTGCAAGATATCCCAATTTAAAACTCAAATTGAAGTCTGCAAAAGAGAGTTAAGAGTTAAATCCAAAATTCTAGCCATGAAGAAACTTTGGCATCTCTTTTCTTTGTACAAGTTCATGACCACCTGTGCAGAGGAATTTTTCTCAGAAGTTAAGCCAAGCCCATGAAAAGTAGGATCCTATCTTTATGAGAACAAGCCCAGAGTCTGCTTTGAGATGAGTCAGCCTCTCCCTACTAGTTTTTCCTTCCTTTTCCCTCTCAAATACTAAGAAGGCTCAAACCTTCTCAAACAATTACAAGGCTCAAAACACCAAAGCATAGATCTGGAAGTGAAGGAAACTTGCAGCACCTTGCTTTTCTATGAATCACCATCCTTGAACCCCCAGGAAGGAAAGTAATATTATTAAAATGTCAGGGATGGCAATTTTCCCTTTACAAAAAGAAAAAATAGGAAGTCATCTTCAGCACTGCATATCCCCCACACCCCCAACCTTGACAATAACTGAGGACCATATTATTTGTACCCTTTCCAGTTATAAAGAATATCCTTTATAAAATTATCTTGAATATGTAAACCTATGTATGTTTTTTCTTTCCCCCTTCCTTTTGGTGGACATTAATTTATCACATAATTGTTCATTTTGAAAGGCCTATGAAGCCAAATGAATAAGTTGAAACAAGTGGGAGAAACAGATCAATTTTCTTAATTTCAAACTCTCACAATTCACACAAACTTCCTCCATTCAAACTACTGCAGTGAATAGCCCAAAATCACCTCCTTTGGCAAATTCCTTGGACTGGATGACTCAACTTGGCAATTCCATTGCCCCTATCTATATAAGGTGAGTATAAAGTAATATGAATTAAAAACCTATATATAAAGCAGAAGTTGTACACTCAAATAAGTGGCATTCCTTTCAAAATAATCATTTTTAAGGTTATATGTTTATTCTAGAGATTCTGTCATTATTCAGAACATTTTGAGTATCTTTTGATCATCATGGATATTTACTTCACCTATGCAGACTGTCACCTCTAGATGCCTGTGTGAATGAATGTGTCAATAAAAGATGGGTTAGCAAATTGGATTGTATCTCAGGTTACAAATTAGTATAGCTATAAAGAAGTTCTTAACTAACAATCTATGACCTTGTCACAGATAGTGACTGGAGCCAAAATATAATGAATTAGTTTAAGTGTTCCTAAAATAATAGGTTGAAGGCAGGGATATGCTCAATTTACTCTGCATCATACATACGAGTCTTCCTAGATTTCTCTGAAATGATTTTTTTGGGTCATTTCTTATAGCAAATGATATTACATTCATATGCCATAATTTATTTGGTCACTCCCCAACTGATGGGCAATTTCTTAGTATCCAGTTCATTGAAAACAGTAACAATTTCAAAAAGAGCTATTCTAAATATATTTAACAGATAAGATCTTTTCCTCCTTTTTTGAACTCTTTGAGGTATAAGCTAATATTGTCAGAAAACTGATGATGAAAATTTCTAGTCTCTACCCTATAAAGACATAATGAACTGAAAAAGTACCAGGACATGTAAACTTTTGGACATTGTCAATATATGAATTTGTTCTGCTTTAGTATATATATTTGTTACAAGGAATTTTTTTGGGGGGGAGGGAGAAAATAGCAAGAGGTAAGAAAAATACTTGTTAATTAAAAATATTTAAAAATAAATTTTATTTTAAAAGAAAGCATTGGCATATCTGTGTTGAAGTAAGAACATGATTTCAAAATTTTGAAGTATGACAGCAATTTAGATGATGTTATTTTTGCTTTTGCACAGACAAATGTATATATACAATGTATATATACACATATTTACCCACATATTTCCTGCCTCATCATTTTACAGTTTGAAATTACAGTGGAATAAAAGAACAATAAAAAGAGTATCTTCACTCTTTATTCAGGAAGTAAGATTTCTTATATAAAAGGAAAGATAGAAGTCAACTTTTTATGGAGTTAATTTGAGTTGATGAAAAACTACATATGTTAAAAAAACAAAATAGTGAAAATTCTGCAACAAAAGAACATGCTTGCAAGTCAAACAGAACAGCTGTTAATACAAGTCCATGGGAACCAAGCTTAATTCTCTTGTGAAAAGGGGAGTTATTACTCATATTCTGGAGGCACATGAAGTCTCTTTAAAATTCTAGAGTCCATTTAATAAACGCTTTACTTTTTGAGACCATTAGGTGGTATGGTCTAAAATACAACCTTTACTTTTCTTCCTAGTATCAAACCTTTTGTTTCTAGGTAATTAAACCAAATAAACCTCCATCTTGTCTTTTTTCCCCTCTTTAAAGCATGTATCTCTGTTCAGCTCCTACTTAGTTAACTGGCTAACATGCACAAAGGTTCCAGGCATTGAAACTTAAAATTTTTCCTTAGTTTACTTCTCTTTCCCTAGTTTTCTCTGCCTTTCAACTAGTAAATTCTCTTTTTCATGTGAACTTAGTGCAAAATTCCTCTGTAGTCTCTCCAAGTAGAAGGTAATAAAATCTTTATTTAACCTTTAAGTATTTGAAAGTATCATTCTGCCTCCTGATAGGCAGTGCCAACAGCATTTAATTTTAGTTGGAAGTTGGGCGAATAGTAGTTGAGCCAATTTAGGTGAATCATATGACTATACTAATTACAACTTTAAAGCTGTTTAGCTCAGTTCAAGTTCCTCTTTAGTGTTTTTGATAAATTCAGCCTTCAGTTTAGATTCAAGATAGGAAACAATGCATAATTCTGAATGGAAGGAGGTATTTTCTGACAGCAACATATTTATTGATGAACAATGAGAAGATTTTCATATATTAGTTCAATTATCATGATGCTTGAATTCTGGGTGACTGTAAAAATGAAACTAATGCCCAAACTTTGAACATAAAATGGAACTTTTATTTGAACTCAAACAAAGCATTGGTTTTAAAATAGGAAAAGTGCTATACTGGAAGTAAGGAAAACTTGAGTTCAAATCCTATCTTTGACACTGTAGTTTTGTGACCATGAGTAAGTCACTTAACCTTTTTGCACCTTAGTTGCCTCATTCACAAAATGAAGTGTTTGAGCTTGATAGCCTCTAAGGTATTATCCAGTTTTAAATTTATGATCCTCTCTTCCCATGAAATATATATTGGTGTGGGGAGGAGGGATTTGCTCAACTTGGAAAATCTAATATGCACATATACTATATACACATTTTCTAATATTAATATTTTATCACAATCCAAATAAAGTTCAATTATAGATTTCATGCTTATCAACAAAATAATTTTGTGAAATGATGTCTCTAAAGACCCTTTAAACATTGATTCTATGAATTTCTTCTCTCCCCCCCCCCCCAATAAAAGTCCAAATAATCACTTACTTTTTTGAAATGAAGATTCCTTTCAGTTTCATGACCTTAGTAAAGGCTTTTCTGGAAAATGGAATGAACATCACAATAAAAAAAAACCATATCTTTCAAGAGGTGACAGTTGGCTTTTCAGCATCTGCTTTTTCACACCTGTTAAGTAAGAGATCATATAGCCTGTTCAGTTTCCATTGTTTACTTGACTGGCTGATTTCACACAAAACCCTTTCTTGTTCCAACTTTTTACTTTGATGCAAAGACCAAACAAGCAGCACCTTTTAAAATGTCAATCTAAGAAAACTGGACACAGCTTAATTCCTTTAGGAAACAATGTTGCTGTGCTTCTGAAGGCATCTTAATATATATAATAATTATTCCTATTACAAAAGGTTTATTTGTAAAGGGTTTTGAGGAAAAAGGAAAAAAAGTACTTTTAAAATACAAAGTGTCTACACTTGTTGCTTTCAACATTATCTTTCTAATTGAAAGAGGAATTTAACCTGTCACAGTCAGACTGTTTTGCTCACCTAATGGGAAAATAAAGTAGTTCTCTTTTGTTTTTTTCTTTTTTCTTTTTGTAAGGCAATGGGGTTAAGTGGCTTGCCCAAGGCCACACAGCTTGGTAATTAAGTGTCTGAGGTCACATTTGAACTCAGGTATTCCTGACTCCAGGGCCGGTACTCTATCCACTGTAAACCTAGCCGCCCCTAGTTCTCTTTTCTGTCCCTTGATTCATAATATAAGAATAGAAATATTTAAATATTACAGAAATTGCTCCTGAAACATCTAAATAATCTCCCCTTTCCTCACAATTTCTATTGAGGTTGGGTCTGCAGGGAACTACCAGATAGTATAAGAAGTAAAAATGGAATTTAATCAGGTCAACCTGCCCCATGTATATGATTAAATGGTAATTTATACTTCCATAAGCCCTCAAATAGTATGTACTGTAACCCAAATAAATCAGAAATTATTTGCTGTTTGAACTTTCAAGCTACTGAAATATTCTGGCTTTCATTATCATTAGTATTAGTATTAGTATAATAATAGTAATAGGAGTTTATATGTATATGCAACAAAAGCTTGCTGAATTGAATTAGTGGGAATAGTCATGGTTATAATAATGATGGTAGAAATGTGAGTAATTGGAGCATCTCACATCTATATAATTGTTTTGTTTTTAAAACTGCTTTTATATTAGTCAACTCTTTACAGCTATCAATAAAATAATAAATCAAACTGATTTGTAGCAGTTGTAGATTTCTGAAGTTTAAATGTTCACATTGAAAATTTTTACAATCAGCCCTAGAATTAGTTTGAGCTGGTTCTAGTACACTCCTGGTAAGGTGAATGATATAAGATGGGCTTTCTCCTCTATAATCTTCTTATCTGCTATTCCCATGTTTCAAAGTCTTTTGCTGGCCCAACTTGACTAGGTTTTCTCCTTAACTTGGGCAAATTTATAGGAGCTCTGGGATGACATTCTTTCCTTATAGTTCAGGAACCTTGTTGCTTCCCTTTCTACTTAATCTTGAATTATCTCTGGTTCTATATTATGTTGAAGTATTTTTTCATACTGCTTATTCACAGTATAATTTAAATCATCATGAGAAAGGATCAGAAAATGAATTACATTTTTAAAATGTAAATCATTATAATAAAAAGTCAATATTCTTTCTACCTACCCTAGAATATTTGACACACTGTATTTGATTTCTGACAAATGTTCATTAGTTCTACATACCCACTGGGTGAATTTGAATGCAAACTCTGGGGGTTTGCTTTCACTTTTGACAGCTAGTACATAGTTTCAAAATCTCCCTTTGCTTACTCTTCTACTTCTTTGCCTTATTTCTTCTTTTTCTCCCTTTTGCTTTCCTATTCTTAGTAGCTTCTCTATTTCATTCTCACTATGCTTTTCTCTAAATTTGAAATAGCAGGAGGGTTTGCCAAGAGTTGGAAGTTACAGGGGGCCACTGACAGTGTTAATATTGGAGATAGAGAAAAAATTATTTGAGCTTCTTCTTTTCCTTGCTTCCTGTACTGTTTATACCTACATTAAAACATCTAGTTAAAGCTACATTTTCAGAATGTACACTTTAATTTGACTAATAGTTGATCTTTAATTCTTAAAATTTTGCTTCAAGGATTCTTAATTTTGTTGGTGCAGATCTACCTTCCTGCTACATATCATAACCCCTTTATGTATCAGTAGATTTTCTTGGGTTAGGTTTTACAACCCAAGAATTCATCACCCTGTGGCCAATGTGGTGATAATCACACTGCACTCAGGCAACTTGGTTCATAAATAACAAATTCCTGGGCCTCTCTACTCAAAGCTTCTTTATTGATGGAAAATTTCAAGTATCCAGGATTACCTCAATTTCACCAGGAGGCAGAAAGTTTTAAAGTTTTAAAAAGTTGAGTTGTTAAAAGAGTTCATTTGAAAGATATTGCCAATTTAATAAACTATTAGCTAATATACCTCTTAATTACAATAAGGGAGTAAGGCAGCCCACTACTGCTCTCTTGATTTTGTCATTTACTACAGGTTTAGTTTTGGACAAATTATCTAATTTCAGTGGTTCTTAGCATACCCCTTTTATAAAATGACTGGTCTGTATTAACATGATTTGTAAGGTCCCTTCCATTTCCAAATCTATGATCCTATAAGATAATGGGACATAATTTGAATTAATGCTTGTTAACAGAGTAATTTTAAAATAAGCAATATATTTTTGGGTCCTATTGCTTCTCCTAGCCCATTATGTAATATTCTGGCTAAAAAAATTATCATAAATGTATGACTCTTGATTAACCACAAATGACTTAAGTATTTACTTTTTTGTTTATCTGTATACACCAGGAGACTACTTCCTCACTGATAATATGCCGTGTTCCAAGTTCCAGTCTATAGATAAGTTTGGGAAAAAATAAAGGCCAGGAGGAGAGAAAGGTGAAGAAGCATAATATTTTTGTATATGAAAGACTATATTTGACTAATGCAGTGGATTGAACTTGAATTGACCTGAATTTTGAAACATTTTTATTTCCCATGGCACATTTTTATATGACATTTAAAGAAAATGCAAATGAATCAAACAAATGAGCATAACACTATCTTCTAAAACATTTACTTTTATCACGTCTTTAGAATGCTGTTTTGGGTTAAGGTTTTGATAGTATCAAACTTCAAGAGCATTTGACTGTGGGTAAAAGGGATCATTCAATATTAAGTAGAATTCATGAGACAAAAGCCATTTAGGTTATAATTTGAATCTAGTTTGGGGAAAGGTTTTATGAGATCTAAGTCAACTCTGGAAGTAGGTTCTGCCACAATTGAGGTTCTGAAAATAATACAGGAGAGCTGGAATGAAACCTTTTACCAAAAAATGCATGGAATAGTAAGAAAAGCACTGAACATATAGTCATATGATAAGACCATCCAATGGAAAAAGAAGAGAGCCAGAGGAGCCACCCTCTTTCTGTCTAGTGGTCTGTAAAGGAGTTGCTTCATCTCGAATTCAGGCAGTTTAGCACTGAGTCACACATGGTTGAAAGTAGCTAGGGGCTGGTTATCTCCAAAGAATTCAAATTTTGAGTCACACATATGGTTGGCCAGAAGCAGGAAGAATAACTTTGTCCTTGATTCATGGGATGATCCCATTACAGGGAGAATTACCAGGGTTCTTCTCAGCTCCTTAATTTACTTCAATATGGCTAAGCAAATCATTTAATCTCCTTCTCTCAGTTTCTTATCTGTAAAATGGGGATAAGAACATTTATCTTTTACAATGTCTGGAATATAGCTGTTGTTTCCTTTCTTCATTTTCAAAGAGGACCAATGACATAACCTGTGATAGTTTGACTCTTAGATTTAAGTGAGACAGAGTTGCACAAAATTGTCAACCTCGCTGTCTCCTGTAGTCATAGAAGTTCAGTGACAAAAGACAGAATGATTGGCAACAGGATGGATGGAATGTCTGACCAATCTGTAAGCATTCCACTGTGCCTGCTTCAACCACTCTCTTGGCTACTGGAACAAGTTGTTCTCAGTCCCATTACACCCTGGGGGAGTCTTTACATGCTTGGAGTAGACAGCCCCCTCCCTACCTAACCCCTGTATGGGTCTGAGGCCTGTTGGTAACCCTCAACCTGGTTTAGCCAGTCTGCCCAGACAGTTTTGCTAGGGTGTGGCCATGCTCTAACTCCTTGGAGGCACAGTTTGAGAGCTGAATGACAAACACTACAGAAGGCTCACAGTAGCCCTCTCACTGGGGGTGCTCGTCCTCCCTGAACACCTGATACATACCTGAAAGGGAGCAAGTAAGTTGTCTAGAAATACTAGTTAATATATTCCTACCTAGCCTGTATGTTAAAAACACCAAACTTTGAGGTACTATAGTGGAAGTACTCTGGGGTCCTTAGCTCCTGAGTACTTAAAGATAACAACATGCCCCAGATCCAGAGTGAGATGATCTCTGGCCATCTTCTTTCCATAATTCCACATGTGTTTCTTTCTTTTCTTTTCTTCCCCCCACCCCCATCTGTCTAGCTTGGGAACAATAATGGAACTCACACTATCATTCCTGGAAAAAGACCAGTCAAAATCGTCGTCCTATGACTCAAAACTCCCTCACCAAATATTCATATTCTCCCTTAGGAAAATGAAAGTGCTGTGAGAGGCAGAGGCTGTGCTGCTCTTTATATTAGACTCTTCAGTCCTTAGGGTTGAATTGGCTCAGGGTGAGCAGTCAGTAAATGCCCTTTACTTCATTCATTAAATCTATCCTATTGGGCGGCAGCTCTAGAACCTTGCAGTGGGGATTGAGAATCAGGGATCAGGGTTCCAATCCTTACCCTATCATTCATCACATATCCCCCTAAAAAAGGCATTTCCTTTTGCCTCGGTTTTTCTGTCTGTAAAGTAGCAGGTTTTGACCCCACACTCTTTTTTTTTTTACAAGGCCATGGGGTTAAGGCCTTGGCCAAGGCCACGCAGCTAGGTCATGGTTAAGTGTCTGAGGCCGGATTGGAACTCAGGCCCTCCCCTTGACCCCACACAGCGCTTCCCGGACTCCAAAGTGCTTTGAGATCTTCGGGTGAAGGAGCGGCTCGGGGCGAGGCCGGCCCCCCTGGCTCGCCCAGTGCTTTCCCTCCCCGCCACAGCCGGCCGCGCCGCCGAGCGGAAGGGCCGCCCTCCGGCGGGGCCGCGGGACTCGCCCCACCGCGGCGCCCGCCCCTCCCCCAGCCCGGCCGCGGGCACGCGCCCGGTGGCGGGGCGGGGCCGGGGGCGGGGCCGGAGGGGGCGGGGCCGACGCGGCCGCCCCGGGCGCTCGGCGGCGCTGACAGGCGGCGGCGGCGGCGGCGGCGGCGGCCACGCCCCGGGCGGGAGGGCCGCCCCGCGCGCGCCCGCTCTGTGATGCTCGCGCGCGTCCCCCGCGCGCCGCGCCGCGGGCGGGGCGGGTCTCCGGGATTCCAAAGGCTCGGTTACGGAAGAAGCGCAGCGCCGGCTGGGGAGGGGGCTGGATGCGCGCGCACCCGGGGGGAGGCCGCTGCTGCCCGGAGCAGGAGGAGGGGGAGAGCGCGGCGGGCGGCAGCGGCGCTGGCGGCGGCTCCGCCATAGAGCAGGGGGGTCCGGGCAGCGCGCTCGCCCCGTCCCCGGTGAGCGGCGTGCGGAGGGAAGTCGCTCGGGGCGGCGGCGGCGCCGGCCGCGGCCGGGGGCGGTGGAAGCAGGCGGGCCGGGGCGCCGGCGGCGGCGGCGGCGTCTGTGGCGGTGGCCGGGGCCGGGGCCGTGGCCGGGGACGGGGTCGGGGCCGGGGCCGGGGCCGCGGCCGTCCCCCGAGCGGCGGCGGCGGCGGCGGCGGCGGCGCCCCCCGGCGGGAGCCGGTCCCTTCCCCGTCTGGGAGCGCGGGGCCGGGGCCCAGGGGACCCCGGGCCCCGGAGAGCGGGAAGAGGATGGACTGCCCGGCCCTCCCCCCCGGATGGAAGAAGGAGGAAGTGATCCGAAAATCTGGGCTCAGTGCCGGCAAGAGCGATGTCTACTACTTCAGGTACCGCCCCGGGGGCGGGGGGCGGGGGCGGGGGCGGAGGAAGTGGGGTTCGGGATGGTGGCGGGCGGGCGCCGGGCTGCGGCCCAGGGCCCGGGCCGGGGGCGCCCGGGTCAAGGGTCAGGGCCGGGAGGGGCAGGCCCCGCTGGCTGGCGCCGAGCGGCGGAGGTCAAGGTCAGGGAGCCCGGGGCGGCCCCGGAGGTCGTGCCAGTGATGTGAGGGAGCCTGACTGAAGAGAAACGGGTTGGGATGCTGTGCGGCTAGGGCCGCCTCGGACACTGAAGGGTTAAGAGAAGGTGCTCCGAGCTGGAACTGTAAAACCAAGTCACTGTTGGCTTCCATCCCAGTCAACCACAGATTAATCACCCGAGTGTTTAATCATACACATGTGGAAATGCTAGGTGTGCACGCAGACACGCACACACACACACACACATCTGTATCTATATACATCCATATCCATATCCACGTCTATATATAAAATAACAAGGTTTCAGTTACTTGTAACATTGAGGGAAGTTTCACAGAGTAACCAGTATAGACACTTAGTATACTGTCTTTCTCATTCTTTACTGTGTCTCATTATTGTAGAACAGGACCATATTCTCCTTTGATCCTTAAGTATTAACAACAAAGTTTCAATGGTTCAGAGGAGCAACATGATCTCAGAATGAGTGCAGAAAAACCTTTCTAGAGACCTTTGAGCTATTGAATGTCTCTAAAAACAGCCTACTGGCAATAGTTTTGAAGGCAGTTTCTTCCTTAAAAAAAAATTAAACAAATTCATTTAACACACTAACAGTGAATTAGCTGTTCCAAACTTTGTAAACTCATGGCCAATTAACTATCCGTATCTCCAGAAAAGATTGCTCAATTTTTCTTGGCAATTTTTATCAGTAAGTCAGTATTTTTTTTTAAGGGATTCATGATCAAGAAGTTTTCCCCACTTCTGTTCTTCTGTAGAAATGGAGAACAACTAATTAGTATCTTTTTCTTTATTACTCTTCATGGCACTTGATGATTATTTAATCCCCCTTAACAACTTTTTTCAAGCTAAAGAATTTCAGTTCTTTTCACCTTGCAAAAATACATTTCTCAGCACCACCTTAGTTATACTGTGTCTACATACATTTTAGGTTTGATGACTTAATAAGCCTAGGCAACAAAGCAGCTATGTCTTATGATGTCAGTGGAACTACTTCACAATAGATAATTCTATTTTCCCACAGTGTCTTCAGTAAATGGAACAATAAAAATGAATTTATTACATTTAATGACTTTTTAGTGTTCTATTTTAGTAGACTAATTACATTCCCCCCCCCCCCAGAATGGATTTATGTAAGGTTAGGATGTTCAAGCTTGCCCATTTCATGAAGTAGGATTGGATTTTTATGATTTTTTTTCTGTCTTTGACAAGCATTTGATTAGTGTCTTTTGAAGATGAATATCTTTCAGTCAGTATTTGACAAAATTGATAGAGGTTTTTAAAAAAACTGCATAAGGGTGTGGTTGCTGATTCAAATTTGCTGACCAGTGGTTTAGTATATACTATTTCAGCATAACTGTTAATTATTAGTTTCTCCTTACAGTATAATGCACTCAGTTGGTCATTTATATATGGATTTAAAGATCAGAATTTCAGCAGATCTTCACATTGTGTAGTTTTGATGAGGAAGAAATAAAGCAATAGATAAGGTTCTCTCATTTGACCTAAATCTATTTGTCTTGAAACACCAAATTGCAACAATTAAAAACTGTTTAAAACAAGCATGTAATGCTGTTCAGTTGTATTTTTTATTTTCCTATCCACATACATATTCTGTGTGTGTATATATACACATATACACATATCTGTATATGCACACATATCTGTATGTACATGTATATACATGCATACATATACACAAATACACACAAAAATATTTTGGCAGAGGATACATTTTTAATAAAATGTACATGAATTTCCTTAATGTCATTAAGTACTAGTTTACTCTAGTAAAATATTACATTCAGGGATAATTTATAATTACTGCTCTATAATAGAAGTATTCAGATGCTAGTCTTCTCCCAGATTTTTCTTTCATATTTTTCTGGATATCTTTCTCTTTACATGGTATACACAATATACTATGAATTAAATGTTGTTGTTTTTGTTAAACAAGTTATTAAATTTGACAAGAATGTTTATGCCCAAGATTGAGTTCCTAGAGCACTAGGCAATTAGCAAGTATCCTTAGTAGAAAACTTTTGGCTTTGAACTTTATTGCCTGTACAGTTCTTCAAATTTTATTTGCTTTTAGAATGAGGTATTTTATTCAAACTGCCTTTTGTTTATGAAGTCTTTATTGTTTCAGGGTAAAGCAACTTAGAGTTATTTAAATGACCAAGAATGTGCTCTTTTAGTCATCTTACACTGTTTTGAACAAAATTGGAATAATAATGATGAGAAGAGCATATATGAAATAATTTTACTGGCTTCCAAAATTCTTATGTGAAGACTAAAAGTAAAGATGGATACCATTTTAAAGATAGATAGATAGATACCATTTTAAAGATAAAATTACTTCTCATGATACTTCTGAACACTCTTTATATTCCTCCCCCTAATATGTTTTACAAATTATTTAGTTCAGGCAGCAGTGAAGTATTACTGAATCTCTACAAAGTATTAAATATGGTACAAGAATATGGTGACTTGATCTTATCAAATGCCAAGCCAATAGTATAGTATATGTATATATGTGTATATGTTTATATCTATCTGTGTATGTATATCTGTGTATGTATATATATATATATATATGTCATGTGCTATATGTTTAGCAAATATATTATACCACAGGTAGGTACATATATCAGTCAATTTGAATGTGAATTTTTTGTTCTGAAATTGAAGGAGGAATTCCTTTTTAAGAGTTCATTTTAGTTTGATTTGTTAGTACAGATGCCCATTACATTTTTCCCAAATCAAGACTGATTATCCCTTCCTGTACTCTTGTTTCCTCTGTGATTGTGTGTGTGTGTGTGTGTGTGTGTAATTCTGAGTGGTAATCTCAACTCCTGCATTTATTGTTCATGCAGGTGTTAAACTCCTATGTAGCCAGTCCTGAGGGAGGTTGATTTTTTTCACAAATCAGTGTCTGTTAAAAGGGTGTGACTGACACTTATTAATTAAACTAAAATAGGCTATTATGATAGCATTCAATTGTGCAACAATTTCAGATGTTCTCTGAAGACTGCCAGGTTTCAGTAAAAACAGTGCCTTTGGTTGTCATTTAATAGGACATTTCAAGATTATTGATAGCACATTTATCATTGTGATATCATTCATGTTCTATTTTTTAAATGGACATCATTTGGGGACAGGACATTTTTTTGTTCTCCATTCCTACTGTAAATCAACAGCATTTATTTAGTGTCTACTATGTACCAAGTACTGTATTAAGTGCACTATCCTAATCCTAGCCTAAGACTTTATCACTCCATTGCTCAATTAGTTGTAATAGCCTCCTAACTGCTCTTCCTGACTCTACTTTTTAAATTCTGAATATCATTGCAAGACTAATCTTTCTAAGACATCTTTTCATGTCATCTGTCTACATAAAAAATGAACAGTAGTTGTTTCCTACTCAGGCAACAGCAAGACTAAACATGTTGGTACAGATCTATTAATTTATAATCCCTTGAAAACGACCTTGGAATAATAGGATACTATTCCCTGAATAACCGATGTGATGATTGTTGACAAAATGTTGGATAGAATTTTTAATTCAACAAACATCTTGTTTATCATGCCCTTAAGGCAAAAATATAAAGTAAGACATAGGGTCTTTCCATTGATTTCAAAGCCATTTATGAATTGTTCCAACATAAGGCTGAATGTGTTAAAATACAAAAAGAGTCAGGCATTGTAGAATAATAAACTTGAAATATTTTGTCTTTTATATGGGGGGAGGGACTTCATGGAGGAAGTCTTGTCTGATTTAAGCCTTGAAGGAGGGAAAGTTTATATTGGTAGAGCTTATAGGGGAGGAAAAGAATACATTCTAAATATGGTGTGTATGTAGAGGGTAGAGGGGGAAATTGTGAGAAAAGTCTCTGAGATAGGAGAGGTTAGAATAAGAGTGGTGTTAATGAGTCATCTAGTTTGGCTAAAATATAAAGTATATGAAAGGGAGGGCTGTGAGAAAAGGTTGGCTGAGTACAGTCAAGTTGTGGAAAGCCATGACTGTTGGGCTAAAGAGTTTATTATACCTTGGTAGACAAATGTGAATTGCTAAAAAGTTTTAAAGAGAGGAATAGTGATCTGAGTATTTTTCTTAGTGTCTAGATTCAGATTCTAGCTAAGACACTTATTAGCTATAACATTAGGATCATTTAATTTGACTTCTCAGAGTTTTAGTTTTCTCATCTGTAAAATGATAATACTAGAATTATTTGCTTCACAGCTGTGTTGTGAAGAAACACCTTATAAACCTTAAATTGCTGGATGTGTATGTGAATTGTTAGTATTATTAGAAATATGATTTGATTGTATCAAAGCATGAGGAAAATAATTCTGCAGAGTGAAGGTTGGATTGGAGAAAGGAAAAGCAGTTAGAAGACTATTATTATTGGAGTTCGGAAAATAGGGGACATACACCTAAATTAGAACAGTGAAGGTGGAAGTAGAAGCTAGGTCAGTCTGTAAGTATCTATTCAGCACTTAATGTATGCCTGGCATTGTGTTAAGCACTGGGTACACAAAGATTGTGGAGGAAAATTAATACTTGCCAACTGATTGAATTACAAACTAAATTGGATTTTTCAAGTCTGAATAGTTTGGAAAATTCTGATGCCATCCACAGGTAAAGAAGAGTTTAGAGGGAAGGACAAATTGTTGGGAGAATAATAATGAGTTTGAGGTGCTTGAACTATATCTAAATATAGATGTCATAATTGAAGATATAAAGTGATGGCAATCAAAGCAAAATATAGAGAAGGGAAAGAAGGTTAAAGACAAAGATTTAGGTAATATTTATATTTAAAGGATGGGAGGAATATGAAGAACCCACGAAGGAAATGGAATGATTTTTGAAGTAGGAGAACTCATAGAGTATGATACGATGTTTTAGAAGCTGGGGGAGACAAGTAACAAGAAGGAGAAGGTGAGTTAGCAGTGTCAAAATGCTGCAGAACAGTCAATGGAATGAGGTTTGAAAAAAGTTCATTCAATTTAACCCTCAACAACCTTGGGAAAGAGTAGTATCAGGGGAATAGTGGAGAAAGAAACCAGATTGCTAGGGACTGAAGCAGTAATACAGAAATTGAAGCAAAAAGCATTAACTATAAATTTGGGAATAACTTGGCATAGAAAAGAAGAAAATAGCTTTAGAGATGATCGAAAGTCAAAAGATGATATCAAGACCAGTTTTTGTTTTTTAAAGTTTATGGACAACTGTATCCACTAAAGTAGCACAATACAAACCCTAAAAGGTTCTACCCAGCTATTAAAAAACTTTGAGTATCTATCTGATGATGAACAGCATATCTGCTGTTCAAAGATCAAAACAGCCAAGTTAATATAGAATTATCACCAGATTGAATACAGAGTAGTAATTTTAAGATTTAAATTATTTTTGTTGCATTTAAAGTTCTAAACTCTTTCCTCCCCCTGCCCTACAGTAGAAAAGGTTACAATTTGACACATTTATAAATACATGTAAACCAAACTATACATATTGTATTGTATTTTTTCTCTGAAGGTAGATGGTATCTTCCTTCTTCATAGGTCCTTTATATTTGATTTGACTATAATTATTAGGAATAACTTTGTTGTTCACAATTATTCTTTGAACAACATTGTTGTTAGTGTATACAATGTTCTCTTAGTTCTTCTCATTTCACTTTTCATTATTTCATGCAAGTCCTCATGTATACTTCTCTTCTGGATCATCTCCAATTTCATTGCTGTAACTTGAGAATGATAAGCATATTTTCTCTCCTGCTTCCAAAGAACATTCTTAACTGTGATCTTGGAAGCAAAATGGACAATCTCTGCTCCAAGAAACAAGCACTACTGGGAGGAAAAAATCACACTGATTTAGGCCAACTCAAATTTATGCTATCTTTCATCAACTGAACCTGAATTGTTGTGGAGCAATTTATGTAAATATTGTTTATTCACATATTTCCTACAGGAGCTGTTTCACATTCTTTTCTCCTTCTCCCCCTACTCCATCTTAACTCCTATTCTCTTTCACCAGATAATCTTACCTCTTAGATGACCTAGGCCAGTGTTGTCAAATGCAATCAGAAAAAGTGGCATATTAACTTAGAAAATCACATATTGGCATTAGATTTTTATTTATTTTGTTAATATTTTCCAGTTGCATTTTAATCTGGTTCAGGAACAGGGAGTTTGACAGCCTAGATCTAGGCCATCTATCCTTAAGGATGTCACATTTTAGTGAGAGAGCAAACATCTAAATATATAAATATATACAAAATAGATAAAAGATAATTTTGATGGAAAGACAAGGTGGCCCTTGATTTGAGCTTTGAAGAAAACCAGAGCATTCAAAGAAGTTGGAGGTAAGGAGGCATTCCAGGCCTAGAAGACAACAATGAAAAAGCAGAGAGGTGTGAAGCATTGTGTGTAAAGAACAACAAGGAAGACAGTTTGCCTGGATTAGATTGTGGGAAGGCTGACAAGGTATATTGTCTGGGAAGTAGGATGTGAAAAGCTTTAAAATTTTAAACAGAGGAGTTGATCTTAGAGACATGACAGAATTTATTGTGTAGCATGGTCAAACTCATGCTTTAGAAAAATTACTCTGGCAGGTGGAGTTGGAAGAGACTAGAGGCAAGGAAAGGTGATGGTAACTGGATGAATATAAGAGATGTTGAGATAGAATTGTTTAGATACTGATTGGATATATGGGGTTAAAAGGAAGGGGAAAATGTCACTTATGTTGTGTATCTGGGTGATCAAGACAATATTCACAACTTGGTGAGTTGTAGGTATTATTACTATTCTTATTTTTATAGATGAGGACACTAAGCCTGAGAAGGTCAATTACTTGCCCAGGGACACAGAGCTGCTAAAAATGTGTAGTCCATTAACAGTAGTAGGGGAGTTTAGAGAGGTGGATTTGGAAGGAAAAAATTATTGTTTAGTTTTGGACTTGTTAAGTTTGAGATGTATATGGGATATTCAGTTTGAAATGCTGACTAGGCAGTTGATAAAGCCATATTTTCTCATCTACAGCAGATCTATCTGATATGCTATTGGTATTCCTTTAAGTTTTTTGACATTCTAAGAGTAGAGCATATGAAAAATCCTTTGGTTATACCTTACTTTTGTTGTTTGACTGTCCCCCCCCCTTCCTCCCTCCCCCCCCTCTCTTATTCTCTCTGTGTATAAAGTATGTATGTGTAAATATATATATATATATATATATATATATATATATATATATCTGTCTGCATGTATGAATGTCTTTTAAATTATTTGTCTATATGTGACTGAGGGAAGTTGAGTAAAATTTTAAATAATTTCAACCCCCCCACATATAGAACTGCTTCCATTGAAAAAATGGAAAAATTAACCTCTTCCTAATTCACAGTGTATTGTGAAAAGATTTTCAATTTCGTTTTAGCTACCCTTAGTCTGTTTAATAAACAGAATATACAATTGTTTAATAAACAGAATTGTACAGTTGGCTTAAAGTTTATATTTTTTTATTTGTGGTGAAATGTTATATAATTTTGAATGATGGAATTACCTTTTTTCATCTCAGACTTATGGAAAAAGGGCTATGTTTTATTCACTTAAAAACAACATCAACAAAAAATTCCTACCAGAATCGGCAATATAGTTTTCTGTAGAAATGGAATGAACTCACCTTGTATGTTTAAAAATCATTTTTGAAGAAAATTTCAAAAACATTTTAAATTTTAATTGTAGTCATAAAGTTTTAATTTAAACAGCATCACTTTAGTTGTCATTGTTATATTTTACAGAATTTTAGATATTTGTATTACCAATTAGATATAATATTTTTCTGTAGTTGATGTAATTTTTGTATATATTTAATGTGCTATACAATTTTACCTGTAGGAGTACATTGTAGGACCTTTTCATCCTAGAACTTTTATTTTAGGAGTCTTCAATTTGAAGGTCAACTATTACTTGTGAAATGGCAGTATAAGATTTCTTCAAAAAAATGAGAAATATTATTCTTCTTTGATACCCACTTTGGTTTATAGTTGAAATAAAGCCTAATAAATAATGTGTTATTGCACATATGTATTTCTTTTTTTGTAATAAGATTGAGAAAATGGTATTATAATTGCTATAATTCTGTTTCTTCAAAGTTGCCTCACAATAGTGAGGATCTAGAAAATTAAGGCTGTAGTACAAATGCACCATTAAAATTAATCACTTAACATATTTAATTTCTTTTTCATCAGTAGATAAATTCTAGTGCTAAATAAATTCTTTATGATGGGCTAGATTGAGTTTTCAGTTAGGATTTCATTTTGCATTGCCAGCAGTTACAAAAAGACTTAGAGTCATTAGAGACAAAACAAAATGAACCAAAAAAAAAACCCCTCCTATGCAAGTTTCACCTGCCAAAACACATAAGAAGTAATTAGAGCTTGTAAACTGAAGAACTACACATGTCTTTCCAAAAATAGGAGTTAACCAAAAGTATTAAGTTACATTTTTGAATTTTTTTAAATTGGTCATGTGATATGTAGTTTATAATAGTACTTCAAATTGATGAATATAAGAGATGCTGATTCAAAAAGAAAGGGAAATATATAAATTTTATTAAAGGACTATCCAGATATGTAGACAAAATAGTGACTATTTCAAATAAAAGTTTTTAAATACTGGCATGATGAATTAAAGTTTAAAGCTTTATTTAATTCAGTAATATTTTCCAATTTATGACTTTCACTTGTTTGCTTTTTAGGTTCTCAAAAATTAATTTTTTTAATCTCATCTTTGTTTTTTAAATGTTTCTTTCCCCATTTCCTTACCCAAAAAGGTATATCTTCCAGCATAGAATTTACAAAAAGGGAAAAAATACAGGAATCTAACATGACTTGCAGTATCCCATACTCAGTACACTATGTAGAAGTAAGGGAAGCACATTTTCTAATCTTTTTCTTTCTCTGGGTCTGGTCAATAAACATTTCAATGGTGAGGATTTTTTGTGTTCTTTTTCAGTATCTCTTTTTTTGTCCACTTCACCCTAGTTATATATGTTATTTCCCTTGTTCTGCTTACTTTTTTTTGCATTAGTTCATGTAAATCTTACCAATTTTTCCTCAATTCTTTAGTTTTATTATTTCTTACTGTGCAGTAGTATTCTATTGCATTCATGTACATTTAGCCACATTGCATCTTTGGTTTCTCTTGAAGACTGTTATTGAAGAAATGAAGTTGCAATTAAAGCTGCAGTAGTACCTTTTAACATAAGAGTTTTTTGAAAATGATTGCTAATGAAAGTTTTTTTTTTCTTGTGGAAGAAGTTGAAATTATTGGTTAAAATAGTTTGAAGGATCTATGAATTTCATTATTTTATCCTTTCAATCTTTCATGATCATTCCCAGTTGACTCATTTGCTGGGTATTCAAAATAAATGATACTAAATAGCACTTAAAATTAGCTAATCAATTTGTCTTTTCTATTTGTGTCCCTGATGCTTAGCACAGTGCTTTCCATAGAGCAAACATCTGTAAATATTTTTTTCTTATTCATTAATTCCACATTCATGGGTGGGTTGAACTAACTGATCTTTAATGTAAAGTCTCTTCCTTTCTTAAGTATGATTTTTAGCTGATAGCAGTTGGCACTCCTTTAAATTTCCCCAAGTGCTTTCCCTAACAATAAATTTGTAAGAGATAGGAGAGCTAATCTAATTCTGATTGTAAAGATAAAGGAAACCATTCAGAGATGTATAGTGACTTAACCATGGTCTTAGGGCTAGTGAGTTGATTTTGGATTTGAAGATAGATCTCCTGAAGTCTACAAGTCCATGTAAAATAAAGCTATTTATTTCTCTGTCTTGGCAGAAGATCCCTAGTAGCAGGACTTTGTTTATCTATTTACATATCTTCATCATTGACACATTTTAAAATTAAAGACTTCAGAATGGTATTTCTCACAAGTCTTCTGCAACATCAAATTATCCTTTTTTTTTTTTTTTTAAAGCTTCTTTTGCTGGTTTCTCTTTTTCTTTCCTCCACTAAAGATTTAGTCTTCTTACTATTCTTGGTTTTACCAGTTTGGTGAATGAATGAATGAAAAAAGCATTTATTAAGCTCCTACTATATGTCAAGCACTGTATTATTGAACACTGAGCATATAAATATAAAAAGCAAGACTTGTTTCTTCTCTAAGGAACTCCTACTCTAAATAGGCGAGGGAACACATTAAAAAAAAGTTCTGCTACAGGGATGGAAAGTTTTGGAAGTTCTTAGGGCTCACTGACTGTGAGGTTTAGTGTTCCATAGGTTCTATCAGTAGATCATATGACAGAATCACCAGATATCTGCAGGACCTAGAGGCAGGGTAATGACTGGTTGGTTGTCCTACATCTCACTGGAAGCAATAGTTTGTGATTTTCATCTCATTCAAACTATGTGAACAGTTAAGAAGGGTTCTGGGCAACTAGGGTAAATGGGGAAAAGAGAAGGGGAGGGCATTCTTGATTAAGTGGGGAGGTTCTTGACTTGCCCTTGGGAAAGATTTAGGGTTGGACCGGGTCAGGGTAGGAGGGAAAAAGAGAAGAGGACCCCCAGCAGTCTTATTTTCACTTCAATAATTTCAACTATCACCTCTCTGTGGCTGTGATTAAAACTTCTGTCCCTGATTAAAGTAGCAGTGTACATAATTTCTAGGGTGACCATGTTTTATTTCAAACAATTTTCTGAATAACTTCATCTTGCCAACATCTGAAACTCAACTTCTTCAAAACACAAACCTCCTTTTTAGAACTTTGGAAATCTCATTGAAGGAGAGAACTTGAGATGATGTGGTAATTAGATGGGATAAAAGGGACAAGGGAAAGTTTTTTTTAAAATTCAGAAGAAATGAATCGGTTTATAGGTATCTACAAACTAGGGATGAGGAAACAATTGAGTACATGAGAGAGAACAGGTGGTTGCTGTAGTAAGGTCACAGAGGCAACCAAAGGAGTGGTAGGTTTATGGATCTAATCCTAGGAGAATTAGCCTTTGCAAGGAGTAATGCCTTTCTCTGATGACTTGATGAAAGGGATGATAATGAGAAGTTCTATAGGGGAAGGAGAGATAAGGAACTTAAATTGCTAGTTGAAAAATATTGTAAGAATGGGAATTGGGGTCTAGTTAGTGACTTAAAAGGTTTGGAACAGTATCATAGGGACATGAGACATGGTATTGATTAAAAGTAGCATAAAGGTATTGTCAAGTTATCAATGAGAGCTCTGCTAAGATCATGCACAATAAGTGTGTAGTTATATAAAAAATTGTTTTCAGAACTCTTCTCCTGTGATGAAAATCAGATGGTGGTGTTTATTCATTTAGAATTTGCAGTTGAGAATGCCTAGTTAGAAGATGAGAGTAAAAGGATTTGGGATATTAGATCATTAAAGTGCCAGATTAATACCAGCTATGGAGACTTATGGAACTAGGTAGAACTAGGTAGAACCAGGTAGACTGGTAGAATAAAGATGGGTGAAGAAACTGTATTTAGTAAAGGCAAAGAAGTGGATTTTGTGTCAGTGAGTAGAAGGAAGGGAGGAAATATTTATTACATGCTCTTGTATGTTAGTCAGTGTGCTAGGTGCTCACAAAAATCCTGAGTGGCAAGTGCTCTTATCCCTTTTGCAGAAGAGGAAAAAGAGATAATTGTTGAGTGACAGGGTCATACAAAGTAAATGTCTGAGGCAGGATTTGAACTCAGGTCTTTCTTTCTCTAGTTCTAGCACTTTTTATTCACTGTACCATCTAACTTCCAATAAATAATGAATCTAGATTGAGTTTGCAGTTGAAGAGCATGACTTTTAAGGGATGATAATTTTCAGGGTATAAAAATGAAGTGGGATAAAGGTTAAGAGATTGAGTGATTCATGGCAATTGCATGGTTATCAAGTGGATATTGACAGAAGGATTAAAAGTACTTTTTATGGGGGCGGCTAGGTGGCGGTAGTGGATAAAGTACCGCCCCTGGAGTCAGGAGTATACCTGGGTTCAAATCCGGTCTCAGACACTTAATAATTACCTAGCTGTGTGGCCTTGGGCAAGCCACTTAACCCCATTGCCTTGCAAAAAAAAAATCTAAAAAAAAAGTACTTTTTATGGACAGAAAAATACAAATAATTTCTACCAGTTAATAAAGCATAGAAGAATTTAAATATGATAGGATATTGTAGAGAGCCAGAACAAAAATAGCTAAGGAGATAATAGTGTAATTTCACTAAATTTGGCAACCTCAGTGTCTTTCACAGAGGAAACTCTCCATATATTTATTGAATTGAAACTATAAATGAAGATGATTAATTTAAAGATGTTTATAAAAGCAATTACATTTTCCAGAATCAGGAAAATAGATGCTGATTATAGTTAAATTAAAGCCAGTGAATACTAGCTGATATATTAACTATTTCATCTAACCATTACTGATTTTATCCATGGAATTCCCTTAAAATTTGTTTTTTAAAAGTTGAAAATATAGTATTTTTCTTTGCTAGAAAAAGACCTTAACTTTCTTACTTAAAATTAAAGGCAGTTATTTATTAAACTAATATTGACACCCTTGGGTTTTTTTGCACAAGAACAAATTTAATGTAATCAAAATTATCCATTTTATATCTTGAAATACTCTCATCTTTGGTTATAAATTTTATTTATCCATAAATTTGGTCTTGTTTGGTAAGAAATTTTTCCCTAGGGGGTGGCTAGGTGACGGGGTGGCTAGGTGACGCAGTGGCTTCTTAGAGCACCGGCCCTGGAGTCAGGAGTACCTGAATTCAAATGTGGCCTCCGACACTTAACAATTCCCTAGCTTGGGTAAGCCACTTAACCCCCATTGCCTTGCAAAAAAAAAAAAAAACAACTAAAACAATAAAGAAATTCTTTCCTTATCCATAGGTTTGACAAGTAGAATTTTCCATGCTCAGTTTTCTTATGATTTCACCCTTTATATCTAAATCCTGTACACATATACATCTTTGCTGAGAAATAGATTTAGGTAGTTATGGAAGAAGACCAGGACTTTGTGCTCAAAACACAAAATTTGAGCCTGAGATCATTGGTCTAGAATTTAAAAAACACTTATAGAATACTTTTTTTTCCTACAAAATTAACTAAAATTTTGAAAAGTAAATTGTTGCTTTTTTTAACATCACTTTTTTTCTTTTCTTTTTTAAAAAAGATTTTATTTATTTTGAGTTTTACAATTTTTCCCCTAATCTTACTTCCCTCTCTCCACCCCCCACAGAAAGTAATTTGCCAGTCTTTACATTGTTTCCATGGTATACATTGATCCAAATTGAATGTGATGAGAGAGAAATCATATCCTTAAGGAAGAAACATAAAGTCTATGAGATAGCAAAATCAGATAAGAAGATAACAATATTTTTTTTCTAAATTAAAGGTAATAGGCCTTGGTCTTTGTTCAAACTTCACAGTTCTTTCTCTGGATACAGATGGTATTCTCCATTGCAGACGGCCCCAAATTATCCCTGATTGTTGCATTGTTGGAATGAGTGAGTCCATCAAGGTTGATCATCACCCCCCATGTTACTGTTAGGGTGTACAGTGTTTTTCTGGTTCTGTTCATCTTGCTCAGCATCAGTTCATGCAAATCCATCCAGGTTTCCCTCAATTCCTGTCCCTCCTGGTTTCTAATAGAACAATAGTGTTCCATGACATCCATATACCACAATTTGCTAAGCCATTCCCTAATGGAAGGACATTTGCTTGACTTAAAATTGTTTGCCACCACAAACAGGGCTTCTAATGAATATTTTTGTACAAGTGTACATCACTTTTTTCTTATATCCCTGCCCACTCTCCAAACCCAGTAAAGGCATCCTTTGTAACAGATTAAAGGTTAAAGCAAAAAGTAATTCAGGAATAAAGTTAGAAAGTTTATTCAATATTCATATCCATAGTCTTCTACTTCTGCAAAGAAAAGGTACTTTTCTTTTTTTAGTACCATGGGACCAAGGTTGTGTTCATTGTGATTATATAGCATTCAGTTTGGGAGGTTGTGTTTGTGTGTGTCTGTTTTTATTTAGGTTATAGTCATTGTCTGTATTGTTTATCTGGTTTTGTTTTCTTTATTATCAATTAAATGAAATATTTGTAAAATACATAGCACAATGCCTGATGCATAGTAGTTACTGCAAAATAGCAATTATTTTTATTTCATGGAAGTGCTTCTCTGAATTCTTTTTATTAATCATTTCTTATGACATGGTATTATTTCTTGCTTTTGTATATATTTGTTTAGCTATTCCTCAATAAATAAATAAATAGCTATTCCCCTATCCCTTTCCCTAAGTTCTTTGCTATCGTTAAAAATAATATAGAGTGTCCCCAAAAGTACCATACTTGCTTTAAGATTTTTGGCAACTTTTTAGTTTATATGGGACTTTTCTATCTTTTGACTTCCTTGAGGTATATACCTAGTAAGAGAATATCTGTATCAGAGAAAACTAAATAGCACATGTGATTTAAAATTTTGGATTGAGCTTGTTTTATTCCAGTTATTCCTCACTTTCTTACTTCAAATTCATTCTATAGAATTTACTAAAATTTGTTGCTGTTGGAATTTTCCAGCTTGGATCATAACTTATTTGTTATTCGTTCATATTTCATTTAATATTTGTTTACTTCTATTTTTAACATAAAAAATGCTATTAAACCCAACTCCTAAACACTTACTTTTCTAATTTTGATGGTAATAATATAAGTAGTCTCCAAATTTTCTAAAATGACTGGATGTGGTTCCCCCTCCTGGAACCCTTGAGATTGAGCTCCAGGAAGTGTACTAAGAGCAGAGCAGTTTAGCCCTATGAATGAATGGCAGGCTGACATTGTCCTAGTGTTAATACTATTAGCAATTGTATTATACCGATGATTGGCTCACAAGTCAAAGGTGGAAGGTCTGAGAGGAAAGGCCATACTGATGATTGTTCCATCAAATGACAGGTTAAGATGTATTAGTTTGTCATATTCAGTTGCCAGATGTCACATACTAGTGCTTTCCAGCACTGATAAAGTGCCATGCTGCCTTGCTGATACGAGAGAAAGAGAAACCAGTTTAAGGCCAAGAGAATCCTGCAAAAGCCAGACCATCATCTCTGGTAGTCCTGTCCTGTTTTATATCAATCAGGCCATGAGTTGAAATGATTTTGTTAAAGGAAAGAATGCCTTGTGCAGCAATACCCCTCATTATAATAAACATAATTGTATAACTCATACCACCAATGATTTGATTGGTTGGTATGGTGGTCTTTAATCCTGTAGGATCAGTAGTATTAGCAGTTGTAGTAGTAGTAAAGCGAAGAGTGTGGCAATTGTACTCTTGCCAGTAGATCTCTAAATGTGTGGTGACTACTTTCAAAAGAGTTGTAAGTCCTATTCAATGTCTTTTTCTTTAAATATTATTATGAGCTGTGACAATAATCAAATATACAAATTAAAAGGCAAGATCTTGGACTTCAACAAGAGAAAACCTTTTAAAATATGAAAAAAATACACAAGTGTGTGTGAAATAGTCGCCTTTTAAAAAAATCTATTTTCCTTTCTTTTAAAAAATATAGTTGTAGTTAAGAGTGTATACATTTGTGTTTCTCTGGCTAATATGCTTCCTTAGCTCATGAATATCTTTCCTTCTTTTCATCATCAAATAATTAATATTTCCCCTATTTATGTCAATACATATTTATGGAATAAAACAGGCATTTTTATAATGTAGAACAATTAAAAAAAGATGATTGTACCTGTAACTATTAATCTCTACTTACAACTTGTTATATTCCTTTCAAATATACAAAATTATCATGTAAATTTCTTTTTTTCTTTTTTCCCCCTACCCTTCTCTTACCCTGCCCTAGAGATGGCTACCATTATATACAAATAGCGGTGTGTGTGTGTGTGTGTGTGTGTGCATACACATATATGTCTGTGTGCTTATTCACTCAGTGTTCATTTTTAAAACAATATTGCTGTTACCGTATACATTGTTCTCTTGGTTCTGCTAATTTGCTCTTCATTATTTTATTCAAGTCTTTCCACATTTTTCTAAGATCATTGAGCTCATCGTTTCTTATAGCATAGTAATATTCCATCACAATCATATACCACAACTTGTTCAGTCATTCCCCAATTGTTGGACATCCCTGCAATTTCTAGTTTTTGGCCACTACAAAGAGAATAAATATTTTAGAACATAGAGGTTTTTCTTCCTTTTTCCCTAATCATTTTTGGAGATAGACTTGGAAGTAGTATTACTAGGTCAAAGGGTATGTGTAGTTTAATAACTCCTTGGACATAATTCCTGCTCTCCAAAATGGTTGGATAAGTTCACAATTGTACAAACAATGAATTAGTGTCCCAATTTTCCCACATTCCTTCTAATCTCTTTCCCCTTCAATCATTTTAGCCTCTTTGGTATGTGCAAGGTTCTTTCAGTTTTTATTGTTCTAATCAATAATGATTTAGGGGGCGGCTGGGTGGCGCAGTGGATAGAGCACCTGCCCTGGAGTCAGGAGTACCTGAGTTCAAATCCGGCCTCAGACACTTAATAATTACCTAGCTGTGTGGCCTTGGGCAAGCCACTTAACCCCATCTGCCTTGCAAAAAAAAAATAATGATTTAGAACATTTTTTCATATGACTATAAGTTGTTTTGATTTCTTCATTGGAAAACGGCCTATTCATATTTTTTGACCATTTACCAACTGTGGAGTGACTTTTATTCTTCTGGATTTGATAAAGTTTTTAATAGTAGTAATAGTTTTTAAAATAGAAATTTTTTATTAATTAGAATATTATTGTATATGTTCATTTTTGTTGACATAATTGTGTTAATATGCCATTTAGTCATTCTTTAGTTATTGGACACGATTCCATATGTTTTGTTCTCACAAAGCAAATATGACTATTTTGTACAAATAGGTTCTTTTTTATATGAATTTATTGGGATAGAGACCTTGAGATGGAATCATTGCATCAAAAAATATGCTTAGTTTTGTGATTCTTATTGCATGTTGTCACATTACTTCCAAAATGTTTATTCCAGACTGTTGTCCAGTATATAATGTATTATCATTTCTGTTAAATCTTTTTTTAAAAAAAACAAAAACCTTATTACTGGTAAATTCCCTTGGGATGGAACAGCTCTGATAATGAAGATATCTTTAAAAATGATTATAAATCACTTAGCAAGACAGTTAAGTTGGAAAGCACACTTATAATGTACACTTAACTTGTATTGGCACTATTTTTGATAGAATTGTTGATGCTCCATAGGTAGGTAGTCATCTTTTCTAGTGGGGAAAAAAAAAAGTGAGGTGTCTTCATTTCTCTTTAGTACCCCCTGTACAATGCTTTGTATATAGTGGCATAGTTAAGTTTTATTTTATTTTATTTTTTAGGTTTTTGCAAGGCAAATGGGGTTAAGTGGCTTGCCCAAGGCCACACAGCTAGGTAATTATTAAGTGTCTGAGACCGGATTTGAACCCAGGTACTCCTGACTCCAGGGCCAGTGCTTTATCTACTGCGCCACCTAGCCACCCCCTGTAGTTAAGTTTTATACAAAAATGTTTTATATATGTAAAATATATAACCATTTTAAAAAGAATTTTTTTTCTTTTTGCACAGGAAATATAAAGATAATAGCAAGAACATTATTATTGTTGTTATCATTCAGAGCTAGATAGAAAAAGCAGCAGAATGATGGTTCTATAATTCAGAAATCTGAGAATAAAAATTACAGTGTCTTATAAAATAAAATATAATGAACTTTTTTTTTTTAATTTTCTAGTCCGAGTGGTAAGAAGTTCAGAAGCAAGCCTCAGTTGGCAAGGTACCTGGGAAATACTGTTGATCTTAGCAGTTTTGACTTCAGAACTGGAAAGATGATGCCAAGTAAATTACAGAAAAATAAACAGAGACTGCGGAATGATCCTCTCAATCAAAATAAGGTTTGTTTATTCTTTTATTTATTTAAATTTTATAGGATTTTGAAGTATATTTTACAGTATAATTATCCATCATATTTTTTTCTTGTTAAATTTTTAGATTGTCATTAACTTTTCCCCTAGTTTATTTATTTATTTTTAGTCTTTTTTTTACAAAGCAGTGGAGTTAAGTGACTTACCTAAGGTCTCACAGCTAGGTAATTATTATGTGTCTGATGCCAAATTTGAACTCAGGTCCTCCTGACTCCAGGGCTGGTGCTGTATGCACAGCACCACCTAGCTGCCCTGTCATTAGCTTTTAATTGTCATTCCCACTAATCAGTGTTTTTCTACTGCTACAAAGAAGATAAATCTATAAATCCATCTTGTCAAATATAAATAACTTATTTTTTTACATTTGGCTTTGTATACCTATATAGTATGAATCATCTGAAAATAATTTAGAACAAACATTTCAATTTCCTTCTGGGAAAGCAAAATATACCATGACTTTTTTGATGGAAATTGGAAGAGGGATGGAATGTAGAACCTGCTTGGGCTGTTATAAGAATTTTCTCTGTTCGTGTCCGCTATTACAATATTTATCTTTGTTTTCTGAATTAGATAATCAGGTAATAAATTTAGAGTTGGAAATTACTTCAGAAGTTATTTATTCCAACTCCCTCATTTTACAGGTGAGGAATTGAATTCTGAGAGATTGTGACTTTTCAGGTCTTTCCGGAATCCTCTTCTACATCTTCAGTAAAGGGTATTTTAGATAATATTTTGTGTAAATTTAAATGTCAGGCAAACCATGACTTATGTACACATCCAGTGTTCAAATATTACAAATGTTTATAAAGACTCTACTATATACAGAGTGCTGTTTTAGTTACTGGTGGGGGGGGGGGATAAAAAATTTCAATTAGATCTAGTCTCTTACCCTTATTTAATTTGTAGTCTTGTAGCAGAATATAGACATGCATAAATGAGGATAATAAATGAAAAATGTGTGAGAGGTTTGAAGTGCAATGAGGTCAGAGTGGGGGGTTATTTCCAATTTAAGGGAAATAGAGAGTGTTTTTTTTTATTTGAGTTGAGCTTTTAATGCTTGGTTAGAATTATTTAGATTGAAAATAAGAGAAAGAGAGCAGTGGCTATTCTAGTTAGATGGTACAATATGAGCAAAAGCATAGAGATGGAAAATTATAGGGAAACAAGAGAAATCATCCAGTTTGTAGTTAGTCCTGAATACACAGAGTGAGGATTAATATGATACAAAGCTGGAAAAGTAGGGTGATGCCATATTGTGAAAGTCTTGAATATTAAAGGTCATAGGAATTGAATTATGTTTTGTATTATTCCAGGAGAACTTTGATTAGAGAAATAATATAACCTTATCTGAGAATAAGGAATATTCTGCCAGGAGAATGAAAGTTGAGGGTGAGCAATGTAGGAGGCTATTTCAGTAGTCCAATTGGGTGGTAATGAGCTATTATACTCAAGCTTTGAGAATGGACAGGAGAGTGAGTTTGATAGGAGATAATGAGGTTGGGGAGTTTGAGGCTGTAGTTTGCTCGAGCTCAGGAGTTCTAACTTGCAGTAGGGCTAAAGATAATTGGGTGTCCACCATTATGGTAAGCCCCCTGCAACAAGGGGTTACTAGGCTATCTAAAGATGTATTAATTGACCTAGATTAGAAACAGCAGGTCAAAGCTTTTATGTTGATCAGTAGTGGGATCAGGCCCATGAGTGGTCACTTTAGGCCTGGGCTAGATAGGGAGACCCAGTCTCACAAAAACTATTGAGATTTGAGAAGATTTCATAGAGAATGACACTAAATTTAAAAAATGTGCTTTTTATTTTTATCATTTGGAATGTCTTTTTTCCTTTGTTCATTTTTCTTCTGTTCACTTTTCTTTCTTAACTGATAACTGCAGCATTATCAAGTGAGGCAGTATTTCTAAAACACTTTGGACAGTGCCTGGCCATAGGTGCTTAATAAATTTTTGTTCCATTCCCTCTACTCCCTAGTACCTAATACTAGTCACACTTACCTTGTCTAACTTTTTGATAGCATGCCTTGATGAAAATGATCGTGTTAAGGGAGAAGAGGATAAACCCCAATCATTTCTTACTCTCCTAGCTATCACTAAAGATGGTTCCTGTATCCCATAACTGGTTTTAGAAATGTTTAACAGCATTCATCTTTTCAGCCTGTATCCAGGTGATTATCCCAGAGCCCCTACTTCTACTATAGTCCTGTGATAAAATGCTCAGATAATTTGGGTCTAGTTTTCCTTCATAGATAAGTTTTCATGCATTTGTGTATAAAGACTCATCCTTCTTGTCTCTGCCACTTTGGTTCTACAGGATCGAAATAAAAAAAAAAGAAAAAGGGAGGTGGGTGGGACTGGTTTTATTCCCTTTTTCTTCCCTCTTTATGAGTAATCATAAAAATTGTGTTTGAGATTATTTTCTTTCACTTTGGTGCAGGAAGAGAGGAAAAAATATTAGTAGTAAGTTATAGCTAGGTAGTATAGTAGTCCTAGATAGAGACTAACAAGTAAATCATTAGGAGAAAAGAATGGTAATAACTGAGCACTTATAAAGAAGATTTTAAGGATTCATTCAGGTAGTAGGATACCCTAATGATCCAGCTCCTTCTTCTTTCCCTATATGTGTGGGTCATATGTTCTGTGACTTAATTTTTCTCCTTCCTACCATAGATGGAATTCCCTCCCTTAAATAGTAGCACCATGGAATTGGAGTAGCTGAAGGGGATACAGATTCCTCTTGTCCAGTAGTTTAAGAACTAAAAGAAGATAAAGATTGAGTTGAGTAATCCTATAAAAATCATGTTGCACATAGTATTTAAATTCTTTTAGTATAGTACAATGCTTCAAGTAGAGCATGGGTTAAATGAGTTTGCATGGTGACTTAGGAATCTCCTACCATTTGTAACATTGTTTAATCACATTTAATCAGAAGGAAAGGATGAAAGAGGAGCAAAGAAAACTGAATTATGAGACAAATAGGAACAGAGAGGCAAGACAGTTAGGTCACAAAAGCCATGCTATGAGAAAATATCAGGAAAAGGGAGTTAATTCCCAAGTGTCAAAAGTTGCAGAGATCAAGAGATATAAAGACTGAGAAAGGATCATTCTGATTTCCAAACAAACAGTTTATGAAGAACTTTTGAAGCACAACCTGTAAGTTGGAGATTGTCTAACACACACACACACACACACACACACACACACACACACACACACACATATATGTTCAGCTTGTGATAGTCTAAAAATGCATCTAAGTAATTTATTTTTGTGATTAGATTTTTGGAGAGCTAGGATTTATTTTTTGAGGGTAGGAAACAACGAACTTTGAATAATTTTGGTGACTGATTTTTTTTTAAAAAGTCATTTTTATTGCTGCCTTTATATTTACATAATCTTCATCTCTGAACATAACTCCTACCCAGTGAACAATTTTTGTATCAAAGGAAAAAAAAAGCAAATAGTTCATCAAAACCAAATGACATATAAACAAATTCTGATGGCATATACAGTATTCCAAATCATTCATCTTCATCTCTGCAAATGAAAGAGTAGTATTTTCCTAACTTCCTTTTTCACTATATTTATACAATATTCAGATTCTCTGTTTTCTATTTATATTTTCATGATTGTTACATTTATTTCCCTGATTCTGTTTGCATCAGTTTATATATCATTTCATACTTTTCTGAATTCTTCAGTCATCATTTCTTAGAGCATGGTAATATATTCCATTATATTCATGCATTGCAATTCTCTATTTTCCAAATACTGAACATCTCCTTTATTTCCATTTCTTTGCTACCACAAAAAGTGCGGTTATCATTATTATGATGTTTTCAGACCTGTCTATCTTTGACTTCTTTGGGGGGGGGGTGTATGTATGTTTATATATATGTTTTCTAGAATGTTTGGACAAATCATAGCCCTATCAACAATATATTGATGTGTTGAAAGCAATAATATTTAAAAATAATAATTTCTCTCCAAATATTATGAACCAAGATTTTTCCATTAGCTTTAATTTTTGTTAAAGTTATTTCTAAGATAATATATAGTTGATTGCTGTGGAATCCAGACAGTTGTTTTAATCATGAGATACCATTTTTACCTGAGGCAAACTTAATTTATTTGAAAAACTATAAGAAAACATAAATGTATTTTACAGGAGAGTGTTGATATTATAGAACTAACTTTTCCTAACTGAATTTGTATTTTTTACTTGATTAACACTTTATCATATCTTTCAAGTAGTTATTTTAAATATTCTCTCTCCTTAGACCTCTTTTCCCCCTCTCTCTGAGATCTCTTCCTCTACTAAAAATAATCATATGAAGATAAACACCTCACTTGTGCTTTTTTGTTTG
Source organism: Macrotis lagotis (assembly GCF_037893015.1). Classification (NCBI taxonomy): domain Eukaryota; kingdom Metazoa; phylum Chordata; class Mammalia; order Peramelemorphia; family Peramelidae; genus Macrotis; species Macrotis lagotis. The sequence continues at coordinate 300,857,618 of NC_133666.1, forward strand.
TTTTTTTTTTCTTTAGGTTTTTGCTAGGCAATGGGGTTAAGTGGCTTGCCCAAGGCCACACAGCTAGGTAATTATTAAGTGTCTGAGACACAGGTGCTCCTGACTCCAGAGCTGGTGCTTTATCTACTGCAACACCTAGCCGCCCCTCACTTGTGCCTTTGATGACATTTCTTTTCATCTTCTTCAGTAGATTGCCATCTTGGTCATTCTTTTTCTTTTTTACTCCAGTTTTTCCAGATCTACGGTCTAATAACATGTCCAAAAATTACCTGTCTTCACCTTAACTCTTTGTTCTCTCAAGCTATCATATTAATCCTTTTTTTTTTCAACTAACCTCTTAGAAATGGTTGTTGACACTTGTTAACTCTCTTTTTCTCACCCTGACACTTGATCAAAACTGTTTCTCTAAGATTAGCCATGAACTCTTAAGCACTAATATAATGATCCTTTCTCAGTCCTTATACCTCTTGATCTCTGTGTTTTTGACTCTTTGGAACACTCCCTCTTCCTGATAATTTCTCTTAGCTTGGCTTTTGTGACCTTGACCTATTGTGACTGTTCCTATTTGTCTTATACCTCATTGTCAGTCTCCTTTACTCCTCTGTCCCCCCTTTCCTTTTAAGTATGGTTATTCCTTAAGGCTCTGTTCTGGACTCAATAATTTTTTAAAAAAATTTCTTCCTATTGGTGATCTTACCAACATCTATAGATTCAGTTATCTATAGGCAGATGACTTTTTTTTTTTAGGTTTTTGCAAGGCAGTGGGGTTAAGTGGCTTGCCCAAGGCCACACAGCTAGGTAATTATTAAGCGTCTGAGACTGGATTTGAACCCAGGTACTCCTGACTCCAGGGCCGGTGCTTTATCAACTATGCCACCTAGCTGCCCTAGCAGATGACTTCTAAATCTAATTATGTACCTTTTATTTTATTCCTGAGCTCCAGTGAACTTCCTGCAATTGATTTCTGCTATGAGAGCCATGGTCCATAGGCATCTTAAAACTCAACATGTTCCAATTTGAATTTATTTTATTCCTCTCCCCCCAAACTTTGCAGTTCATTGTCATTTCTTTCCAGTCACTCAGGTTCATAATCTTAAATCTTTTTATGACTCATCATTCTTCTTCCACTCCCATTTGCCATTAGTTGTCAATCAAGTCTTGTTAATTCTACCTCTTCTAAATCTTTCATATCTGTTTCCTTCTTTCCACTCAGTTAGCTTCATATACACACACACACACACACATATATATATATATATATACGTATATAAGTGTATATATGTTATATATACATATATAAATATATTTCATATATTTATGCACATTTTTTTTTGCAAGGCAATGGGATTAAGTGATTTGCTCAAGGTCACACAGGTAGGTAATTATTAAGTGTCTGAGTTTGGATTTGAATTCAGGTCCTCCTGACTCCAGCTTCAGTGCTCTTATCTCCTGTGCTACCTTGCTGCCCTGTTTATTTGTTCTTAAACACCAAGTCAAATTGACATTTTAATGCATATAGTATAACAAAAAGATTGTATATGAAACTTTTGTACATACTATGTACAGTTTATTATTTTGAAAAATTCTAATGAAACATATAAATATATTAGATAGAAAAGATTTTTTTCTAAATAAACATGTTTGATATTACTGCCAGTTTTCTAAAAGCAATACATTTTTTCCAAGAACAAAGTGGGTGGAGTAGAGGCATTCTTAGCCCAGGAAGAAAGATAGCAAACTGATTTTGGGGGGAAAAAAGTGTCTATTTCCCCCCAGCTATGTTGCTCCCATTCTATCTCTATAGGACAAAATGTGATCCTTATAGGGAAGGAAAAAAAAATCTTTCATATGCACTACAAATATAAATTCCAGCCAAGCTTTCCTTTGTGGATTTATGTAACTTCCAGTCAAGGAATTCAGTGCTGAAAGAATAGTTTACCTTTTTGTTTTCCTTTTGATAAGATGTATAAATGATTTGAAATACTGAAACTAGAGAAAAGGGTTTATTCTTAATATTTCTGTACAGTTATCTCAAATTATTTGATTTAAAGTATTTTAAAAATATTTTTGGATTATTAGGCTAAAGCCTTAGAATTTTTAAAGGACCTTTAGAGACCATCTAATCCCTACCCTTTCCCTCTCATTTGACAGATGAGGAAACATGTTCAAATCAAAGTGACTTGCCTAGGTGGGATTTGAACCCAAATTTTCTTTTTCAAAGTTCAGTTGCCATGTTGCCACTCTTACATGAAAATATAAAAAACCTTTTTATCATGTTCAGTTTGCTGCACTAAAACTTTAGGTCACTTTGTATAAATAAATTTGTTCATTGTATTTAAAGAGAAGATTGATTTATAAGTTTGAATTGATCTTCATTAGTGTGTGTGTGTGTGTGTGTGTATATATATACATATATATATATACACATATATATACGTATGTATGTATATATTTCATAAAAATTAGAATATTTAGACTTGGAAGGGATGTCAGAGTTCAGTCCCCTCAAGTTAATGGGAGAAAAAAGTTCCCAAGAAGTTAAATTCTTTATTAAGGTCATACAACTAGTTAAAGATAGATTTTAGTATCTGGTTCTTTTGATTTCATTATTAGTATTCTTTTCAGTATGCCATTTCACAAGTCAATAAAAATGAATTAATTTGATTGTCTTTCATGTATTTTTTTTACTTTTGTCATTAAAGATTTATATTTGCATTTACAGGGTAAACCAGACTTGAATACAACATTGCCAATTAGACAGACAGCATCTATTTTCAAACAACCTGTAACTAAAGTAACGAACCATCCTAGTAATAAAGTAAAATCAGACCCTCAACGAATGAATGAACAACCACGTCAGGTAAGAGTGTCATCAGTTTTCCAGTCTTACAGTTCAGAATTCAGTATTATGACTGAAAGAAATTCAAGTAAATTTAATATTAATTTTCATTATCTTTGGAAAGTCTTATATGCTAGAGAAAAACAAGAAAATAAAGATATAATTATTAAGTAAATTTTAAAGATGTTTTGTGAAATTTGTTTTTATATGATTAATATATAATTTCTTGATATTACTATTGGAATGCTTTTATAATACCCACTTAGATATAAATTATAATAGTTTGGCAGAAATGAATATCAACTCTAGCAAACCCTTTCATCTTTCCCCATTAGAATTTGAATTTTTAAAAGTTTCTAAGGATAGTGTTTCTTAAGAGGGTGAAATGTAAAATTTATTTATTTTTAATAAAAGACTATTAAATCAAAACTGACTTGCTTTTGGTTACTTATTTCATTAAATCTCCTTTAATTATATTAAACAAGTTTTTTATCAGGACAGTATATTTATATCCCTATACACCCTCCATTTTTGTAAAATTTTATTTAAAATTCTTTTCATCTTTATATCTAGCTATTCACTAACAAAATCTATTCTCAGAAATTAAAACCTGTAGTTAATATCAGAAAGGCCTGCCTGTTGTTGCGTAATAATGTTACATAGTAAGAGGACAGAGACTTTTCAGATTTTTCAGAGGTGTAGAAAATCTTTTATTCCTGTTGGTATTTTGAAAACTTTAGCTACTTTATTAGTTTTTAGAGGTATTTGGGGGTAAAGACAACAATAAATTTGTTCTCTTTTTTCCTGCTTCTTCCTAGCTGAGGAACAGAAAGTACTGATTTACTTACAACTTTGACTTTTGCTCTTTCATTCCCTTTCAAATTCAGTTGTCTCACTCTGCCCTTTCATTTTAATTTTGGTTTTCATTAGTACCTTAAATTTTTCATCTTCAGACTTCATAAGGATTTGGCCAAACTTTCAGACCGTTGCTCTAGAAGAGGCTGTACATAAAGAAATTCAGTTCCCACATCCTCTGTAGTGTTTTTTCCTCTTCAGGTGAGCCAGGAAAACAGAAGATATTTGGAGCCACATTGGATCAGCATCTTGCTATAGATGTCTCAAGAATTGAAGGTCTAAACTTGCTTTACTGTTGGTCCCCAAGAGAATCAACAGGGGCCATGTAAGTGTATCACATCCAATCTAAAAGATGCATACCTGCATGTGCCTTTAGGTTCTTGTCACCACTTAGGTTTTTCTTTGAGCCATTCATTTTTTTGTACCAGGCTTGAACTTCTGTTTGACCACTCCAAAAGTGATAGTCATCAAATTGCTGGTGGTTGAATCTAGTACATTCATTATTACAGTGAAGGAATTCTGCCAATCAGAACTTTGTCTCCTTGGGTACAATTCTTCAGATTATTTTCTTTTTTCAGATACTGTCTAAAGTCTTGAACATCTTTTCCTTTGGCTTTTTGGTGATTAAAAATCCTCTCCTATCCTGCAGATTTTCACTTAGTGATGATTTTATAATTGGGTAAGACTTTACTTTTAAGGGAGGGGAAGGAGATCCTAAAGATAAAGAAGGTGGAATGATATCTTAAATAATACTTTTTTGATCATTGATTTTACAGACTCCATCTTCTTTTCCTTGCAAGAGCACATTCAGTAAGCTCTAGTATCTTGATCATAGCCTAAAATGAGTAGTGTTTCAGTCTTTTGAAAGACAAATTTAGTGATAATTTAATATCTAATATTTATATAGTGCTTTAAGGTTTCCAAAGTGCTTTATATGTTTCCTTATGTTTAACCATAAATTTTAAATCTCAATAATAATCATGTTGAAATGGCTTTGAAGATATTAGTATTCTGAAGTGAGAAATTAAAGAATAATTTTGAAGATATGAAGATTACTCTAGCATGACTTTATACCAAAAAAACTAAATTCTGTAATCAATTTATGTTGGAGTTTTTGCTCTTCCTTTCTCCCTAGTATAGATAGGAAATATTAAAACTATGGAGGATTTCTTCTAAGTATGGACTATTTCTTTTATCTTTATTCTTTTTTCTGGGTAGAATTTTTCCTTAATTAATAAAAAATGTAATTATCATAGGATAATTACCTTGTTTCTCCTTCTTTATCTTATATATAAACACCAAGTTGATATTGTTTCATAGTTCCTCATTTAGTATCTTAAATTAAGACATTTTGGGCTAGAATAAGGAAAAGAGAGAAAGAGGAGAATGTATTTTGCTTGTGTTTTTAAAAGTTTTTTTTCCTGTATTTTATTGATTATTCTGGTCAAAATTAATTATAACATAAGCCAAAGTTTGACCAGTAACAATTTATTGTAATAGATCATTGGATCATAGTATTTGAACTGAAAGGAATCTTAAAACTGAATTTTCTAGGTGAGGAAACAGATTTTATGCTTATTTGAAAATAAATGACAGTGAATTCTTGCGATTGAGGTAGTACTAGGACATACTCACTCTCAAAATCTTTAATTTGATTTTGATACATTGTAAATTTATTGAATCAAACAATTAAATGTTTAATTTTTATATTCTCATAATTTAATAATTGAATACTTTTTTTTTACTAAATCAAGGTGCTTCAATCTATGTGATAATGGAAAGCAGGAAGCATAGTTCCTTTTAAGGATTTTGATAACAGGGGGACAGACTGGAATTTAGGTTTCCAGACTTCTGATATAATATTCTTCCCTTGAGTAGTTTTGAAGCTATTAATTTCTAAAATGATCATTCAGATAATAAAGTAATCCTGTCAGACTGTGCATTAAGCAATGATAATAGTAATAATGACAATAGCTAACATTTCTTTGGCACTATGTGCTAAACTCTGAGCTAAGCACTTTATGATTATTATCTCATTAGAGCCTCACAACAATCCTGCATGGTAGAAATTATTAACCTCATTTTACACATGAAAAATTGAGCTAAATAAGTTAAATGTCTTGCCCAGGGTCACATATCTCCAGTAAGTGACTGAGGCAGCATTTGAACTGAAGTTTCCTAACTTGAAACCCAGCATTTTATCCATTTTATGCCATCTAGTTGTTCGTATTATGCAGTAATCCAATTTTCAATCCATTTTGTATTCTGTGAGTATTTTAAAAATTGATAGATCAAGAATCTGTTTAGTTCAGTGACTTTTTTTAATTGTATAATTACAAAGACTAAAAGTTTATTATCATCAAATAAGGTAATATAAAAAGAATGCCTTTAAAAAGATCTAGCCATGTACTTGTTCTTTATATCTAAGGAGATTATTTTCAAGAAATCATATTTAAAAAACATGATAGAATAAGTAATGAGTCAGTGCTAGACATATTTCCTAAGATTATTTGATCGTTGTTATTAAATAACAGTGATAATATTCATACTAGTTAATTCAGAAGAATATTTTGTATATTACTAATAGATTTTGTAACAATGATTTTCATATACTTTCCCCATTGGCATTTTTAATGGGTTGATTGCTATCTATATCAGAAAAATCTATCAGTGGGGCTATTAGAATATTTACCAGTCAAATTTTATAGTACCCTGGAAAACATTTTCCAAATTTGTCATTTTCAGTATAGGAAGAACTTTTCTATTACATGCTCATTGTTTTGATTTTCTTGTATTTTATTATCTGCATAGATCTTCAATTGAGTCACAATTTTTTATATTGTTACCTATATTTTTAGCTCATGGGAGTATATTTTTTGCTATTTAAGTCCTAGAAGCTCTATTGAATGTAATAAAACACTATAAATATTTTTGATCTCCCTAGATTATCAAAATTATTTATTTATAGTTTTATAGTTTATTTGTAGTTTTATTATAATATTTTTAAACAGTGAAAATATTTTCAAAGATGGGGTAAAGCTAAATAAGTCTCCTGTAGTATCTTTGTTTTCTTTTATATTTGTATTTCTCTCATTTAAAAGGATGTCAAATTTTTAATTTATTTTCAAAAACCAAACTTTTAAGATGTCTCTTCTTAATAGATAACTATCTGCACCAACAATCTGGAGCAATGTAGTCTATAAGGAATCTTGGGCCCAAGATTTATGTATTAAAATTTTATCACCAAGAACCATCCTAGTCAGTGCTAGGAATTCCAAGCACATTCCCTTCAAAGACATTCTCTCTGGCAGTTATTTCCAGTAGAGTTTTAGTACATTTTTTTTTATTACTTAAGACATGGATTAACTTATACATCCAGTATTATAGAGGATGTTATATTCCTTATTTTTAAGTAGGAAAAATAAGTCTCCACATTCTTTCCAAAATCATATTTTAAAATTAATTTTAATGACATTTACAAGAGTAGTATAAAACTTCAGTGAATTCAATATAAACTTATATTTTTGCCTGTAGATTAATATTATTTTAAATTTTATAGTTTTCAAATCACTTTCACATATATGTGTATAATATATAACATATATAAAATTAATATTTGTATATTGCTAACAATAGATATTTATTTTCTTCTACTTAAATTTTTATTTTTATATTATGTTTTAATATCACCCTCATTTTCAATTGTACCGCTCTTCTTTTCGATACCCCATATGTCATCACATGTAACAAAGAGCGAAAAGTGGGGGGGATGGTGAAGAACTAATCACATCTGATCAGCACATCAGATAAGTCTTTGCAATATTCTACACTCATCATCTCTCACCTAAGCAGATACATTTTCTCATCTAGAAAAATTTTATTTTACAGAGGAGAAAATACTAAAGATCAGAAAGATTGAGTGACTTGCTTTAAGTTCTTTGAGCAGTGTCAGAATCCAATGCCTGAATTCAGGTTTTCTGTTTCCTAATCCATTAGTCTTTCCACTATTTCATGGTGCACCTGTAAACTTGATATCAAGAACACTGCATTTTATTCAATAGGATATTAGAAACTACTGGAAAAATTTTAGAAGGGCAAAGCACAGTTTTAGGAAAATTAATTTGACTATTGAATTTGAATCAGACGTCTAATATCCCAGCTTACAGACTTTTTGCCATAGTGAGGTTTAGACTAGAATGGTGGCAGTAGGAACAAAAAGACAGAGATAAATAGAAAAGATACTAATGAAGAATTATCTGGTTGTGATGATTGCCTCATATGGTGGAAAGCGAGGAGGAGAAGAGAGACAAAGTATTACCTTTCTTGGTGTCTTGGAGAAAAGTGGAATCACTGACAGAAATAATGGGATTATATTAGGTCTTTCAGTTTTGCTCAGGTGAATTTGATTTCAGACATGTTTGATTTGGAATGATAGGAAGCTAGTCAAATGGAAATTTTTAGTGATTAAGAAGAAATAAAGGACTTGGACTCAGAAGAAAGGTCAGGACTAGAGATAATGCAGATAATACTGAATTTTAGATTTGGAAGGGGTATCAGAGGCTTTCCAATATATTGGCATTGGAATCCATTCTGACACTTTTAACAGTGGTCTTCCATATTTCACTTTCTAGTATTTAGTGAGGTAGAACCTACTGCCAGTAGTCTGTTGAACATTTGGATACCTCTGAATATTTAGAAAATTTTCCTCAACTTAAGTCAAATTCTGCTTTTTTGTAGTTTCTACTTAGTTTTAGTTCTACTCTGTTGTTAAGAAGACAAATTGAATACCTTTTCCACATTGCAGCCCTTCACAAATTTAAAAGCAGCTTCTATGACTACTCTGTCTTCTCTGGGTTCTTTCAGCAGATTCCCATATGGCTTGTTTTTTAGTTTCTTTGCTAAAATAATATCTGACTCTTGTGGGCACTTTAAGGGTTCTATGCCATCCTGCTTTTCCTCCACATGTCATTTCCTTTCTGTATGTGTGGTACTGTTAATTAAATGCAATAAATTAAGTATAATCTGACCAGAAAAGAATGCCATCACTTCTTTCTCTCCCTTTGGACATTGTGCCTCCTTAAATGTCATCTAGGATAGTATTAACTTTTTGGCTGCACTGTCACATCTTGACATTATAAACCTACAAACAGTTTTCATTTGAATCATTATATACCTGTCCCTATTCCTCTTTGAAAGAGAAAACAAGGAAAATGAATAGGGAGGCAGCAGGAGATGGTTGAGAGACAGAATACTAGTGGTGCAGGACCTAGCTCAAATTCTAGTTCTGCTACTTGTTACCTTTGTAACTTTGGCAAGTCTTCAATTATTTTGGTACCTTTGTTTCTACATCTATAAAATGATTACATTTAAGCTCTCTTTCAACTCTAACTCTATGAACCTATCACAGTTGAATAGTTTTGCCTTCTGACTGTCCTGTTATGGTTGCTAAATCCACCATTAGACAGATGTAGTAGTCCTTTTTGGTTCTTCTTGCATTCAGAATAATATAAATAGCTCTTTCTCCCCCCCCCCCACCTCCCCAGAACATTCATTTCCAACCTCACTTTATTTTGAGAATGGAGGAATCATTGACAGAAATAATGTGTTCGTATTGGGACTTCTGATTTTGCTAAGATGAATTTGATTTTAAACATGTTTGAATTGAAATGGTGGCAAGATGAAAAGATGGCAAGAGAAGATGCCAATTTGGGCTTTAGAGCTCCAAGAACATTTTTTGTAAAATGATATTACTCTGTTGAGTTTCATCACCTTAGTCATCATAGGCCAGCTATGTTACTAGGTGGCATAGTAATGAGACACTTGGGTTACTTATAATCAGAAAGACTTGAATTGAGTTCATATCTTGTTTCATCTGACTAGGTAATCTTGGGCAAGTCACTCAACCTCATTCACACTAATTTTCTTCTTTTACAAAGAGGGATAATCAATGCACCTATTTCTTTGGGTGGTTATGATAATAGAATGGGATAATAGCTGTAAACCTTAAAGCACTATGTAAATTTTATCTGTCATAATCATAATCTATCATTATGTGCTCTTGCTTCTAATTTCTTTATGCATCTTTTAAACCTAGTTCTTTGACTAGGTTTTAAGTGCAAGTAACTCTATGTACTTGGTAAATTGAGATTTCATCCTTACTAACATCTTCAGCTGTTGGATCCCATACCACTTTTTGATTCAGGGACACCTTTTAAATTTATATATAATATATAGTTAGTGTGGTTCTGCTAGACTTATTATCTCAATATAACAGAAATATTACAGACTTAATAGCTCAATATTACAGAAATAATTCTTCAAGAAATTGGGTGAGGGAGGAGGAAGCAATATGAAATCAGTAACAAAAAAAGTAATAGCTGACATTGATGTAATGCTGCAAGATATGCAAATATTTACTTTTAATTTCCACAACAATTCTTTTAGGGCATTATTGTTGTCCAGTCATTTTAGTCATATCTAACTCTTTGTGACCTCATTTGGGGTTTTCTTAGCAAAGACTCTAGAGTGGTTTGCTGTTTACTTCTCCAACTTATTTTACAGATGAGGAACCTGAAGCAAATAGGGCTGCTAAGAGACATGACTAGGGTCACACAGCTAGTAAGTGTCTGAGGTGTCAGATTTGAAATCAGGAAGACAAGGCTTCTTGAATTCAGGCCCACCATTCTATTCACTCTATCGTAGCTGCCAAGGAACACTGGAGAAGGGGGTACAAATGTTACGGGATTTCACTTCAGTGTCTATTTCATCATCTGCATTCTAGGTTGTTATAAATCAGATGAGATCTTTATAAAGATCTTTGTAATCCAAAAGTCGCATACGTATATAAATTATAATTCTTGGTTACCTAAGGGCAATAAACTAAATCTAATTTACAGAAGAGGAAATTGAGGCCCAGAGAAGTAAAATTTCCTGCCTATACTCAGACTGTGGAGAATTGAGATTTAACTTCAGTTTTTAAACTCAGATTATAGTGTTTTTGCCAATATAGTATCTTTACTTCTCTATCTTTGTCTCCCCAGACTTTAGCATAGCACTTGCAAAGAACAAAGCAAGTCAAAAAGCATTTTTTCCCCAAGGCCAAGGAGTTGCCCAAAGTCACACAGCTAGGTAATTATTAAGTGTTTAAGGCTACATTTGAATTCAGGTCCGCCTGACTCCATGGCTGGTGTTATAACCACTGTGCCACCTAGCTACCCTCAAAAAAGCATTTATTAAGCACCTATTTTGTACCAGACACCATTCTAACAACTGGAGATACAAAAATGTCACCCCTCCAAACAGCAAAACCTAACATTCCCTTTTCTCTCAAGAAGTTTATAATCTAATGAGGGAAGCAACATGAAAATAACTATGTACAAAGCAAGATATATACAGGATGTTCATAAAAAGGAGGAATTATATAGAATAATTGCTAAATGGGAATGGCACCCTATAAATGTTTGATGAATTGTTTCACAAGTATTAGTTCTTAATGTCATGGTCCTAGTCAATTCATAGTAATTTTTCCTCCCTGAAATCCTGTCATTGTTGCTCATGGGACTTAAAGGGGTTCATAACAAGAATCAGTCTAATCTATAGGGGCCAGCTATGTGGCACAGTGAATAAAGCACCAGCTGTGGAGTCAGGAGGAATTAAGTTTTAAATCTGGCCTCAGACATTTAATGCTTACTTACTGTGTGAACTTGGGCAAGTCACTTAATCCGCCCCCCATTGCCTTGCAAAAAAAAAATCTAATCTATAATAACGACTGGTGAAGTTGTCACACCGCACAATTGTTAAGGTGGTCAATTCAACAAATCTTTTCATGTTAAAGGGGTTCTTTGGGGTTCAGGGAATCATAGGGGAAGTATAGGACAGTCCTAAATTAATGCCCTGAAGACTGCCTGAAAAGTATGGGTACTTCACTTCTATTTTTATTTCCTGTATATGGGTACTTCACTATTTTAAAAAAAATGGATATTAGTGGATGGGGGGGGCGGGAAGAGGGAGGGGGGGGAGAGACAGACATAGACAGAATGAATATTATTCATGCTTGGTAAAACGCCACCACTTCATTTAATTACCTTCTGCAAAAATACCCTGTTCACTGGTATCAATTGATGACATATGTTGCTAAGATTAAAAGGACTCCACAGAAAAATTACATAAAGGCAGTCAATCTTAAAAAGAAATAGACCCCTTATTTGCCATGTTTAAGGGAAAGCCTTTTAACAGGCAAGTATATAGTTCAGTCTGAAAGATTGCCAAGTGGGAACAGTAGAGAAGGATGCTTTAGTAGCCCAATGAGCTCCCCACCCTGAGTGACCAGGAGGTATGGTATCTTCACAGGGCAGGAAAAGAGTAAGGAGCCAGGGAGATTGGCAGGGTTCTTTAGGCATGATGGTCTTTAGATGACCCCAGAAGGAGTCTGGGGCAACTTGAGCTTTTTCAGAATCCAAGACACTCTTAGTTCAGGTGCATATCTAGAGGATAGATACTGTTCAGGTTGGTGTTATTGGATTCCAGTCCTGAAGTCATAAGTGTAGAGGAGAGAGCCATTAATTAACTAGGAAAATGGATGCTTCTCATCTAAAATAATATGTTTTTAGTGTATGTGTTTTCAGATTTAGATGTTTAGAAGAAGAGGTACCAATCAGTAGGGAAGGCTTTCCACAGAAAGACTTATGTTGGACAGAAAAACAGACACAAAAAAAACCCCAAAGTTTTTTCATGACTACTCTTTATTATACTCCACAAAATAGCTATTTCAGTTTCTCCTAAAGTCTTGCTGTCATTTCTTTAGTTTCTTTAATCAAATCTAATCTATCCTTCATTCTCTCTCATCTTCATTCTGTCCCTGTATACTGACTCCTCTGCTACCTACTCATGCTCAGGTCTTACTTATCTTTATGGGAATAAACAACTATTTCAGTTCAGTATGGTTTAACTAGTTTGAACATTCTAAAAAACTTTTGCCAGGAGAGATTTCTATTTTTCAATCCAGCTTGTTCAATGAATTTTCAAGTGAAATGAATGTAAAAGGAATCTTGTTTAAAAACAAAACAAAACAAAACAAAACAAAATAGGAGTTACTTTCAAATTAACTGCTGTAATTGAAGAATGCCAGAGGTAGACCATAATTTTACTCCTCAGTTCACTTTCTTTTTGTCAGCAACTTGGGGTCCGAGACCATGTTGATTTTCCAAAATAAAGTCTCTTAGCTATTTGAGGTATTTTCACTTATAGACTGGAGATCTTTCATACTCAGATGACAGTTTTATTGCCTTTCTTCCCTCATGCATTTCAGCCTCATTCTAAGTTATATTCTGTCAATATCTTAAAATATAACTTCCCTTTTCCAAAATCCTGGGATAAAATATTTTGACCATTAATTCACAAGGAATCCTTATTTTCCATAATTTTGTAGTCTGTGGTAAATGCATCCAGAAATCTTTATGATAGGAAGCAAGATTGATATGCTATTGATAAATATCTTCCCTCATTATAAAACTGGTCATATTAAAATCAAATCAAAATCCACCTTCCAACTCATGCTCATTTGCAATCCAGTGAATCCATATAAATGTACTCTTAACAGAATTCACATTAATGAAATTAAAAATAAAAAATATAAAGCTCTTCAGATAATCTCATCCTTATCTATAAATTGAGTCTTTAAAGATATTGAAATTGTTAAAAGCACAGTGAGAACTAGGAAAAATATATAAAATCATAACAATAAAGAAAAAAAAGTTGAAAGACTGACAAACTTTGGTCAATGTCATGACCATGTTTTTAGATGATTAATAGTCAGTGGACTCAAAATTCAGAATGAAACAAGCATTTTTGGGAATGACCATTGTGGGAATTTGTTTTTCTTAACTGTATACTCATTTTAAGATCCTTCTTTCCTCCATTTTTTCCCTTCCTCCCCCCCCCCCCCGAATTTGGGGAAATAGAAGAGAAAAGAAGCAATGAGAGAAGATATCACATAAAAAGGACCATCTTGAATATTATATAAAGAATTTATTTGCTTGACATGAAAAGCAAATTCTATACAGTATTCTATACAGTGGAGATTCAGTTTCATGTTTAAGACTTTTTCTAGTATATATGAAAATGCTTGTTCTGTTTGATATTTGTCAAATACAAATAAAATAAAGAAAAAATTAGAAACTTTCCAGTGGAGAGAGACCTTCTAACTAAAAGCTTTGATTTGCTTTATACAAATTTGTTTCAAGTCAGCTATGAAATGTATCTACTGTGAATAACAACCAGCAAAATTTTTCAAATTTATTAAATTGAAGTGATTTTGAGTAAATCTGCTGAATGCATTGTTATTAAGATTAGTGATAATGTGGAAATAGTGATAATTAGTAATAATGTGGAAATAAATTAAAAATATTTATATATACACTCAGGGAAAATCCTTTTCTCTTCATTTTGTTTTCTTTTTTATTGCTAATTAAAATGAGCATTTCCATATAAAATGTAGAGCAGATGACTATATATGAAATTATGAATCTATTATTTTCAAAGTTATAATAAATAGCATGTAACTTTCAGTGTTGTCCTACTCGTCTGTGATTTGTTCTGTCCTTTCTTCTGTTATTCACCCCCCCCCAATGTCTACCCTAATTAGTAAAAAGAAGAAAAACAAACTCTATTTAAAAATATACAGGAATAGGGGCGGCTAGGTGACATAGTGGATAAAGCACCGGCCCTGGAGTCAGGAGTACCTGGGTTCAAATCCGGTCTCAGACACTTAATAATTACCTAGCTGTGTAGCCTTGGGCAAGCCACTTAACCCCATTTGCCTTGCAAAAAAAAAAAAACCTAAAAAAATATATACAGGAATAAACTAATCCCTATATAAGTCATTTGGGGAAAAAATATGTGTCACATTTGCTACCTGGAGTTCATCACTTCTCTGGCCAGAGGTGGGTAAAGTGGTTTATCATCAGGCTCCCATAATCCTGATTTTTCCATTATATTAAGGGGACTAATGAAAGCCCTTATGTTATTTAATCTCCTTAATGTAGTTTTAGGGTATCTGTGTGTGTATTTGTGTTTATACTATCACACTATCACTATGGAAAGGAAAGACTCAGCTTTGTTAGACCTTTGACTTATTGAAAACAGTCTTGTGAGGAGCAATGGGGTAATTTGGGGGAAGAATTATAAAGCAGATAACTTTTTTTCTCTCCTAAACCTTTTCAACTCACATTTTATAATATGTGACAGGTCACTGAATAAACAAGCTTCTCTGTTCAATGTTTAGAGCAAATAACATACTACATTTAAATTAAGGTCAATTGAGACAATTCTGTGAATTGAATAGTGATACAGAGAAGATTGGGTCAATTTGAGGTAGACGAATTTAAGAGTAAGTTAAAAAAACTAGGAAAATCAGTAATTTAAAAACTTTTATTTGCACTTTATATTTCATATATTTTATATATTTGCATATTTAATTCTCAAAATTCTGTGAAGCATGGAGTGAAATATTTTCCTCATTTTGCAGAAATACAAACTGAAAACCGAAGAACAGGTGATTTTCAAGGTCATAGTCCTAGTTAGTAGTGGAACTAGAATTAACTTCAAATTGTTTTTTACATTATATCACATTTCCTGTAGTTATAGAAGTTTAAAATGTATTATAAAAATATTGTTTAGAATTCTTGATTGCCCCATTTAGCTTTGAATTCTTACATCCCCCCCAAATTTTCAAAGAATTTAAAGGAGATATGTTTTTAGTAGATAAGGATCATAAAACATGATGATCTTGTTTTTAATAATTAAACCATCAGAGAGACAGATGATTTGAGTTTCATATGTATAAAAAAGCAGAATTTACTTGATAAAGATATAAATTTATATTTCTAATTTGGCTTGAGAAAAGTTGGGTTAATACTAAATAAAAAAATTTGAATTTGAGAGAATATATAGTGCTTGGTTTTGTGGAAGTGAAGAACTATGGGCATGGAATTCTTTATATACTATCAGGCCTTTCCCAGGAAATAGAAGTTGGAGGTAAAAGTAGTATAATAATGAAATTATCAATATTTTCCTTCCCACTCTCTTCCTCTTCCCTTATTGCTGATTCAATCTTGTTTGATAAAGATGAGAGGAAGAGTTCCTTCCATATTGCTCTGGTTAATCTTGTTGATTTTACTTAATTTTATTTATCTATCTATCTATCTATCTATCTAATCTCTTTTTTCTGTTAACCTTTATGATCTCTTTTCCTAAACCTCTCATTCCTTAAACTTGAACATCGTTCTTATTTTTTGACAGCTTCACTTCAATTAAATACTAATTTCAGGTTCTTCAAGGATAAGAGGAATGTAAATTTGGGGAAATGAAGGATCAATAGAGAAAAGAATTTCCTTGTTTAAAGAAGTATTAGTAACAGTAGCAGCAGCAGAAGTAGAAGCAGAAATAGAAGCAAAGAGTAGTAGTAGTAGTAGTAGCAGTAGTAGTAGTAGTAGTAATAGTAATAGTAATAGTAAGTAACTAGGAGTGGTAGACAGGTGGGAGAAAAATATGATAGACTTTCAGGGGAATCCTGTGTGAAAAAAACTTTTGAGTAGGGATGGACTTGGAGAGAGTATGTATTTTGTTTAATCTGCGTCTTGGAATGATAAGTGGTCATCTAGTCTTCTCCTCTGCTTGGAATAGTTCTTCCTATTCTTCATTGATTCATCCTTAGCTCAAAGCCTATCTTCTATGTAAGTCCCTTCCTGACCATACCAATTTCTGTGATCATTCATATCTCTGATGAATAATGACTATGTGGGAGAAGGAGTGGAATTACTGGAATAGTGATATGCATTGTTAACCCAGGCACGGTGCTATGTAGCATTTAGATAAGGAATTCTATGTTTACAGGCTGATTGTTTTATACTATTTATAATAAACTTTAATAAATTTGAATTTGAATCATTGTAGATTTTTCTATCTGTTTTTTATTATTTAAATTTATTTTCCTCTATAGGATGAGTTTAGATAATAACAGTTCATATTCTACATTTCTTCATAGTTAACATTTTTCTTTACTGAAGATTCTAATCTCAAATAAATTCATTTTGAGATAGCCAAAAATGTATTGCTTCTTTAAAAATATTTTAATTATTGCATCATTTTCATCTCAACTTCTTTTAATTTTCTAGAAATAACTCTTGTAACAAAGAATTAAAAAAAAGAACGAGACAGCTATATACAGTGTTACATGCCTATAGTCTGTACCTCTGCAAAATGATCCATTGATATTAAAATTGGTTCTGAATTAGGGTGGTTTTCGTATGAGGAGAGAGAAAGAGATGGATATGAGGGACATTACAGAGGTAGAATTGACAAACTGACTACTAAGAAGATAGAAGGAGTGAAAGAGAAACAAGAGTTAAGGATGACTTGACTCCTAGGTTATATACAGGTCACTTACGAACTATAGTACCTCTCCAAAGGAGAGGTGATTTTAGGAGAAGAGAAATGAGTTCAATTTTTGAGTTTGTTGGGGTTCTGATTACCATGGGACATTCAGTTGGAAATATTTGTTACACAATTCTACATATGGGACTAAGTCTTAGGAGAAGAGACCTCATTATATGGATGTGGGAATTATCCATACAGATTTGCTAACAACTCATGGGAGGTAATGAAATCATCAAGAAAGGACAGAGAAAGAAGAGAAGAGGACTGAGACCAGAAGCCAAATATAGACAAGCATATACCAATTTTAAAAAAAGAAGGCTGGTGAATTTATCAGCTCAATTTCTGGAAAACTATAAGATTAATTATCAAAGGAATTGTTTTTGAAAACTATAAGATTAATTATCAAAGGAATTGTTTTTGAATACTGATATTAACAAGATGAAATTTCCAAATGATAATTTAAAAATCATGTATTTGAGTTAACAAAGAAAAACTAATTGTATAAATTTCCAGGATGGAGATTTAATTAAAAACAATTCATGTGAAAAAGAACTAGGCCCTCACTATTAGTCACTAGTGTTATGTCAACTATGCAATGTGACCTTACATTGCATAAATAGAAGTATAAGATCCTGAGAGTGGTTCTGTTATTGGTTAATTGTTCAGTCATTTCTGACTCTTCATGATTGTCCATGGGGTTTTCTTGGGAACAGTTTGCACTGGAGTTGTATGCCATTTTATTTTTAAGTTTTACACAAGCAGGAGTTAAGTGATTTGCCCCCAATGCCATACAAATCATGTCTGAGGTCACATTTGAACTGTAGTTTTTTTGGGGGGGGAATATTTCCTGCTTTGACAGTTCATTATTATTATTATTATTATTATTATTATTATTATTGAAATATAATGACATTACATTTTAAAGTAAATTTAATATCTGATCAGTATTTCATATTATGTAACCATAATAACATCATTTTTGATATCGTATTCTAACATTTCACTTATAGCTTGGTAGAACAAAGAACAAGACCATGTTAAAAAAATTTTGAGTTCCAAATTGTCTCCCTCCACTGTCTCTGCTCCCCCTTCTCCCATCCCTGAGACCACAGTCAATTTGATATATATATATATATATATATATATATATATATATATATATATATACAATCATGCAAAAAATATTTCCGCATTAGACATGTTGTAAAGGGGAAAAAGACCAAAAAAAAACCCCCAACAAAAAATAGTATGCTTCTTTCATTGTATCCTAATCATGAGGATATTTAACAAGGTTTTTCCCTGAAAGACTGCAACAGTTCTGTCTCTGGAGGTTGATAGCGTGTTTTTTTTTTATCATGCATCCTTTGAAATTGTCTTGGATCATTATATTGCTGACCATAGCTTAGTCATTCACAATTGATCAATGTGCAATATTGCTGTTACTCTATTCAATGTTCTCCTGGTTCTGCTCACTTTGCATCAGTTCCTATACATTTTTTCAGAGTTTTTCTGAAATTGTTCTGCTCATCATTTCTTATAGCACAATCATATTCTATTTCAATTATATTCAATTTGTTCAGCCATTCCCCAATTGATCCCTATTTCCTCATTTTTTCAGTTCTTTGCCATCACAAAAAAAGGACTGTTAATAAAGATTTTTGTACAGATAGATCCTTTTTCCTATAAAAAAAATCTCATGAGATAGAGATCTAGTTAGGGGCGCTGCTGGATCAAAGGGTATTTGTATTGTTTTTTATAACCCTTTGGGAATAGTTCCAAATTGCTCTTGAGGATATTTGGATCACAATCAAAGTTCACAACTTTACAACAGTATAATTTTCCCACATCTCCTCCAACATTTATTTTCCTTTTCTGTCATTATTAACCAATCTGATAGGTATGGGTGGTACTTTAGAATTGTTTTAATTTGCATTTAATCAATAGTGATTTAAAGCATTTTTTCAGGTGACTATGCATAGTTTTGATTTCTTCTGAAAATTTTCTGTTCATATCCTTTAACTTGAGGAATAACACACACACACACACACATATATGAAACTTATAAATTGAGGAACAACTTATATCAACACATACACACATATAAATTTGACTCAATTCTTTATATATTTGAGAATTGAGGCCTCTATCAGATATTTGCTGTAATTTCCTCTCACCCCAGCATTCTACTGTTCTCTAATCTTGGTTACCTTGGTTTTGTCTATGCCAAATCTTTTTAATTTGGATAATTTATTATAATCCTAATTAATCATTTTATATCTCATAAATGCTCTCTGTCTCTTGTTTAGTAATAAATTTTTCCCTTCTCCAAATCTGAGTTATACTATTCCAGCCTCCCTTAATTTGCTTTTGGTATCATCTTTTATGTGTGTATATCATGTACCCATTTTGACCTTACCTTGGTATATAGTATAAGATGTTCTGTACCTAGTTTCTGTCATACTGTTTTCTAGTTTTCCCAGCAGTTTTTCTCAATTAGTTATTTTCCCAAAAGCTTGGTCTTTGGTTTTATAAGAACCCTGGTCTTTCTAATTCCAGTGCTCTATACCATTGTGCCACCTAGCTGTACCTGAAAATGGTTGATGATAATTATATTTTACTTTATCTTGGTCAGAGTATTATGTGTAAATCCTGGTGCCATATTTTAGAAGAGACATTGACACACTGGAGATTATACACAGGAAGGCAGACAGAATGATGAAATGGGAAGCCTTGTTTTTATGAGTACTAGTTGAAGGAATTTAGGATATTTAATCCAGAAAACAGTAGTTATCTTTTTTTTTTGGAGGAGAAGTGGGGTGTAAGAGATATGATAGAAGTCTTCAGATATTTGAAGGATCTTACTTTGGACTGCGCCTGACTCAGGAAAGGCTCTAGGAAGCTTAGGTTTAATACTGGAATAGCATGAGATATTTTTAGGTTTTTTTAACGCTTAATAAAAGATTTATTTAGTTATAAGGATATTTAACAAGGTTAAATGCCCTGACGACCCCATGGTCTGCCAAGCATCTGAGAGAAGACCTGGAGCTCCTCATGGTTGTTTTATACTGAGACAGGCAAGAAGTGTTGTCAACAATCTAGAACTTTAGCCCCTGAGTCAAATCTAATTTCAATGGTAATTTCAGTTCTTTTTCAGAAAACAAAAACAAAAAACTAGCCTAACTTTCATGGTGAGAAGGAGTTGGGATTGATCCTTATATAGAGAAAAAAATAATTTTGTTCCATTTAGTATTGGAGGGCAGAAGGCCTTTGAGTGGAAACTAGGTAGAGTCAAATTTGAAAACTACTCAGAGCTTTCCAAGATTGGAATGTTTTATGTTGATACTGAGTTATCACTCAAATATCACATATCATAGAGACCTAAAAGAAAGGGATTCATGATTTTATATGGCTTGTACTAGGTTGCTTCTCAGGTCCTTTCCAAGACTAAAAATCCTTTGTTTCATTCAGGCAATTCATTAGAATTATATCTATGTATATTATACTTATTAATCATATTTTTATTTATTTTAAAATAATTTCATTGAATTGTTTGGTATGCAAAATTCATCCAGATCCATTCAAGATATATTATTTGAATGAAAATGATGAGATTAGACTCAACTAATGGCTAAGAATGATAAGATTCATAGGATCATGGAATTGGAGCTATAACAGTGACCTTAGAGGTTATCTAATTCAGCCCTTTAATTTTATAGATGAGGAAGCTGAGGTCCTTCTCCAGGATCATATGATAGGTAGTAAAATTGGTGCTCAACCTCAGGTCTTCTAATACTATATCCCTTTTAAATAGACATCTGTTTCGATTCATTGTCATAAGCCATATATAATATAGTTTATAATCTCCTCATCTTTGCTTTCAAGAATCCCTGTCATCCTTCAAGTCTCAATTCAAATGCCTTCTTTTCTGTATGGGGTCACTATCCTCTCATTTGCTTCTGTTCTTTCCTACCTCAATTTACTTCATATAAGGCTGCCAAGAAGCATGTGATCACCCTGATGCAGGTAATTTTTGTTTTTTGTTTTTACCTTTGTTCTAAAGAAACAGCTTTAGCCCATAGATGGACTTAATATATATCTGTGTGTGTAGATATATGTCTTGTAGTTTGTTCATTCTTTGATAAACAACTGATTATATGAATATAGGAATTTTTCTTTTTAAGTAGTCAATTACCTATCTTAAATTCATTGTTTCTATATATTTAATATCCAAAAATTCCCCTCAAGGTGAAAAATTTCTTAAAGTAATTTTGGTATATTTATACCAAATTATATTATCAAATTATTTATACCAAATTATATTATTGTCAATTATTATTATTACCAAATTTATACCAAATATATATATAAAACCAATTTAAAAATTAGTGTTCTAGAAGTGTGTGTACATCATTGTTGGGGCTATAATGTTTTTTCATCCATAAACTTAGCATAAGACCCCTCACAATGTTATAAATGGTGGTAGTGTATTGGCACTCTCAAATAACTTTTGAACATCTCTGATACTTAGAACTTAAATAGAACTTATAACAATTTATTTGATGGGAAAATATTACTTCTCTATACCCTGTGTATAATCCTTGAAAACATAAAACTTAGGTATCTGGTACATCTCTATATTCACTATGTGGTTTGCAACTCACTGAGGAGGAACATCAGTGTGAGGTCTTAAAACTGTTGTTTCCTGTGAACTGTATTATTTTGTTATTTTCTGAAAAAAAAATACAGTGGTAATCCATACCCTACTTTGTCCTTTATTCGTGACCCAGCTTCCAGCTTGTATGTAGTATTTTCTTTTCATTAATTTACAGTTAGCATAGGTTTGGATATTAAGTAAAGTCTTTTTGCTGAATGATCTTAGAACTTCTTTCTCACTTCTTTTACTTGTTCAATCCCCTTGGACCTGGGGGCGGGGGTGGATACTAATTCTTCTGGGGGATGATAGGATCATCTTTCTCCTCTAAGGTAGAGGCAAATTCCACACTTCTATTCTGAGGGATTGAAAAAGTGTAAGTAACCTGAGTTCAAATCACTGTTCTGACACTTGTTATTTATGTGACCTTTAGAAAGTCATTGAAGTTTTCTGTGTCTTAGTTTCCTCATCACAAAATGAGGGAGCTGGATTTGATGAATTTTGAGATCCTCTACAATTCTAAAAACAAGAACCTTTAATTTGTATTTTTCTTTCAAAAAATTGATAACTGTGACATTAAAGTCCAAAATAAGGTACTCCACTATCATTAATGGAGAAAACAATTTGTTATAGAAATTTTGATATATTTTTTTAATTATCATTCTCCCAATTTCATCTTTAAATGTTTTTAGAATGATTTGTTAAAGTGGGTATTGTGCCAATTCTTCTGTAAGCATGTTTTTCTTCTGATTTACATTTTTAATTAGATATTATCCTATACCTGATCTTTCATTTTTCATCCATAAAGTTTTAAAAAATTAACTTACATTCTAAATCAGCTTTGCCCTTGGCTTTCCATTGCCTCCCTACTTGGGAAGGAGATCAAGTATGTGCTATCTGAAGGATATGTGTAGGTTTTTTGTTTTTTGTTTTTATGGCAAATAATTTACATTTGTTCAGTGCCTTTAGGGAATGGAGATAGTTTGTATTGATTTCTGTTCTTTTATCCATTTCCTAAATTTTAATATTCATAACTTGTTCAAATAGAACAGCTTTTTGTCTCAACTGCACACTTTTTAATTTCTTTTTCTTTTAGTTTGGTATTGATATGCGATTATAAATTAGTGGTCTAACTCTGTGTCCAGATGTCTGATTTGGAGATGACTCCCACATTTGCAACTAGTTTTTTCTTCTTTTTTGGAATTGTAATCAGTCTTTCAGCCAGATTGTCATTTAACTGCAACTTTATTTTATCTTCTGATTTCATTCATAGCCAGAATGTGAAAATTGATTTGATTCATTTGCTCCAGTAATATGTCACTAAACAAGGATCTTGTATTTAGAGATCAGCAGTGTACTGTTTATAGATGGCCCCTAAACCCTTGTGATTGCCTGTTTCACTTCTTTATCACTGAAGGGGAAGGGGACTACATAGCACTCTGTACCACTTAAAATAAATCTTTGTTTCATGTGTTGCTTTGGCTAAAGAATTAATTACGAAGTGCCTAGTGGGTTGGTTATAAATCTCACTGTACTTGGCTAAGCTGGCCTTTTGGAAAGAAATCAAAATCATAGGTGTCTACTCAGAACTTTTACAACATGATCAAACCTGCCAGAACTTAGGCTCCACTGGCAGTTTAAGAGTCATTTTATTGACATTCTGAGTCATCAGAATACGATTTTGAACAGGACTTTGAGTTTACAAAGCACATTTCCTATTGCAATCTTGTGAGGTTAGATATGCAGGTATTTTTTTTATCTGCATTTTACAGATGAGGAAACTGAGACACAGGGAGGTGAAATAACTTGCTCAAGAACACATAATCTCCTGCCCATAAATCCAGAAATCTTTCAGTTGTTCCATAGGAAGTGAGGACAGCAGTAGCCATGGAATTCTCAAGATCAGAGTTTTCTGACTACTAATCAAATTCTAGAGATTGTCTTGATCTTTTGTAATTTGATCTGAGTGAAAAACTCAGGGAATTTGGATGAATGACTTTAGCAATTAACTAGTAGACATCTCAGCAGTCATAGTATTTTTCTTTTCATTTTTTAATCTAGCCACAATACTTATCATTTTTGTTTGAATATAGACCTTGACAGGATATAATTTGGAGTTCTTGAATGGAATTCGTTTTAAAGTAAAAAAACAACACATATGTATATGTGTTTACACACACACTTTTATTTATATGCTGGGGGAAAAAAACCCACTTTACTAAATCTGCACATTGGAAAGAACACTCAATGAATGTGAAATCAGAGGACCTGAATTTGTCTCACCTCCACCACTTAAATCTTTGTTGCTTTAGAAAAATAAATCCCTTCACTGGGTTAGTTTTCTTATCTCTGAAATGAGGTGACTGGATTAGATAGCCTCTCAGGGCCCTTACAGCTTTACATCTATATGCTCCTTTGCTCCTGAAGGTTCCACTTTGGTAGTATCCAGATTTAGGTATAGGTACAGTTTATATTTAATTCATATGGTAAATCCAAAAAAAATCACAACTGAAAATATGTTCTTTAAAAGGCAGGTGCAACAATGTTTCTAGGAATTGTGAACGTGGAGACATTTTTTAGAAAAAGAAACTTCCAAAAAATATTTAGTTAACAAAAATACTGTCCATTTTGTGCATTCTAATTGATGTTTTAAATGTTTTGCATTTTATGAGAGCACATCCAGTTTTTGATTTCTTGAGAACGTTAGCAACTTAGCTGATGTAATCATATAAAAAGTAAAGTACATCTAGATTGACTTTCCAAACATGTTGTAACTTGTTATGCCCTCAGGTTGCATCTTCATTATTTCCCTAACTTGTGATTTATGTGTAGATTTCTAAAGTAATAAGCTCCATTGCCAGGTCATGAAAAATTGGAAGCTTTTTAGCAGTGATAATAATAATAAAAAAAATTCTACTTTGTCCTCTACAATGTATCCTTGACCTTGAAGACAAAGTTTATTTTAGGAGAAGATAGTATAAGGTAATTTCTTGTATTTTGTTACGCTGTTTTTCTTTATATCCCAAAACATATTGCTTTGAACGTAATGGATATGATATCTACTGAATGGATGACTTATGAACAAAAGAATATAAATATCTAAGTGTTACATTGAAGCTTTATAAGTTTAGAGAAAGGAAATATCTAGTAAAATTGAGTAGTATCAATGGCAATACTATTATTGCTACAGTACTGGTACATTTAGAATCATATCTCTGATTAGAGACTATGCTAGAACATTGGCTATAGTTCTTACAAAACATCCCTTTGATAGGAAAATAAAATATACATACAATTTTGTATTTGTGTGTGTGTGTATGCTGAAAGGAAAAATACCAAATATGCAGTGTGATGGAAAGAACATTTATTGAATTGTGAAGTCAGAGTACCTGTGTTTAAGTCATATTCCTACTACTTTTAATCTTCGTGACTTTAGGCAAAAAAAATTGTTAGATCGTAGTTTTCTCATCTCTAAAAAGGGAGAAATAAATTAGATGTCTAGGAACCTCACAATGGAGGAAAGAGAGGATTTAGGGAAGAAGAAGAGAGGAAGTAAGGAAAATTAGGGTAGTGGAGTTTATGTAATTTGAATAAGAAGAGAGTTTCAAATAACATTGACCATTCAGAAGTGTTATAACAGGTCAAGGAGGATCACAAAAAACTATTTGGTTCCATTAGATGCAAGTCACTGGAAACCTTGGGATATTTTATAAAAGACAGATGACAAAGGAATTAAATTTTGCTCCACTGGAGATGGTAGGTATAATTTGTTCTTTGGAGAGGGTTTGTTGAGAAGAGGAGAAAATTAGTAACTGTTTGAGCTTGGTCAAGTGTAACCTGTATGTTTGACAACTAGAGGAAGAACTGGAGAGAATAAATATAGAGGAAGGTAAGGTAGTTCATTCAATGAAAAACATTTATTAAGCACCAAACATTTCTTATGCAGATTTTTAAGAGTCTCTAATCTTAAAAATTTTATAAGAAAGATAAGGCATACAAATAACTGATCTGAGGTAGAAAATAAAAAGTTCTATAAAGATATGGAACACAGTGTAATGAATTTTGAGACTGAAGTAATCAGAAAAGATATCTTGGAAGAAGTAACATTTTCAATAGAATTCAAAGGGTCAAAAGAATTTCAAAAGTCATAAATGGAAAGTGGTTGGGATGTGACAAGAATTATATGAGTAAAGGCTTGGGAAGGCATTTTATGTAGATGATAGTATATAGTTTGTCCATAGCATAAGGGAAGTATTTTAAGATAAAGCAGGAAAAATAGGTTGGTCAAATTGTAAAAGTTCTTCAGTGTCAGGATAATTAATGGTAAGCATTGCAGTGACATTAAAGTTTTCTGGCAAGCTCTATTAGGACTGTGCATTAGAATCAAGTACAACATTGTATCCTCATAATTATAGTATAGGATTGTTTAATTAAAAACAGGGAGAGACTGGAGGAAGATGAAAGGTTATTTCTGTTTTCAAGAGAGAAGGGGGAGTTGAAATAAAATGATTGAAGGGAAAATTAAAAGGATATTAGCAAGATAAGAGGTCAAGTAACTGGTTTTCAGTGAGAGGTTCTTGGGGCAACTAGGTGGCAGAGTTGATAGAGCACTGGCCTTGGACTTAAAAGGACCTGAGTTCAAATTTGACGTCAGACACTTGACCCTAGTTGCCCTGAAATGAGACTTCTTGCTTCACAGAATCAGACTTACTGAGTTGAAAGGGCCCTCAGAGGCCTTTCCATACCTCTCAATAAAATTCTTCAATAAAGCATATCCTCCAAGTGGATTTTTGTTTGTTTGAATCCCTTTAGTATTGGGAGAGACCCATAGCTCTCAAGTCAGATCATTTCATTCTTGGATGCATGCATCAAATATTCAGATGGCTGTCTGATCTCCTATTCCCTCTAGTGATGTAGATTGCAACCTACCCATCTTTTCTCTTTCCACTTCCCCTACACCCCCCACCCCCCACTAGTGTGTGAGACTCTTGTCCATGTCCCATAAACTCACTGTTTAGGACCTACCTCTTGACAAGTAAGATATCTTGTGTTTTACCCATTGTATAATTGCCATGTGATACTTTTTAAAAATGATATATTTCTTTAATGATATCCTTTATTCTTCCTATCTTTTGCAGTTCCTTTTGATGTGGTAAAACGTGCTCATTCTCCCAGTGTACCCACTGTGTTGTCCTTTGAGTCACTGTCATTTTTAGTTATTTGGAGTATGTAGTGTTGTTCTATGACTCAGCCTTATAAAATTGGTGGAATATTGGTATTAAAAGGATAGAACTTTGTTTCAGAGAAAAGTTTGGGGCTATTAAAAAAGAAATATGTGAATTCCCCAAAGCATTCCAGCCTATTCTCCTCTTCCTCAGTTCTGTATCCAACTCATTGTCTTTGTGGAATAGCTCTTGCCCATGTTATTATACCTTATAGTCTACATAACTGGCATTCTTCATCCCCATGTTTTCTTTCCTGTGTTTGATTAGGCCAAAACCTTATTTTTTGAGTAATCATTGAGAAGAAGGTTTTAGTGTTCTTGGACTTGATGCAGTCAGTGTGGTATGATTTGTAAAGAGGATTATTTGCAGCCTTCCCTCATCTACAAAGAATCTATCTTTGATTTGACTCTCACCTGGCTCTCTTCCCTGACAGTGGCAAACAATTCTGTTTTTGTTTTATGTCTGTTCTGATATAAAATATCATGTAATTATAAATTTGAGTAATTCTGCTAAGTTTCAAAATTTTTTCATAATTTTAGAGAGATAAGAGCCTTTAAATATTATTTTTCTTTGGCAAATGAAATTTTTTTAGTTAACTTTTTCCTTACATCAAGGCAAATTTTGCCTCTTTAAAGTTTCCATCAGTTGTTCCTAGTGCTGCTATCCTTGGGACCAACTTGATCAAGTTCAATCTTTCTCCTTAATTTTGTTTTTTTGTTTTTTATCCTATACTAAACATTAAACATCTTCAGTTCCTTCAAGTAAGCATGGCATGATTCTGATGTTGATAATCTTCACCATCCTCCTTGCCTTCCTCTGGACACTCCCTGGTTTACCTGAATTCTTCCTATAAAACTGACCAAAATATTCCATATATGGTCAGGGCAAAATTCAGAGAGATTATTGCCTTTTCCATTCTTGACAGTATATTTCCCTTTAAGAGAATGAATTTGTAATCCAGTAAAACATCAAAGTTTTTTTTTTAATAGGTAAACTGCTTTCTGACCCAATTTTGTATTTATGAAGTTGATTTTAGGTTCTAAAAATATTTAAAGACTTAAACATCATATTAGAGTTTAATAGCATTCTAACTGAACAAAATTTTTTCTCATTCCTAATTAAAAACAAAATTAGAAAGGGGAAGAGGTAGACATAATGAAGGCTGACATGAAAAAAAGGAGGCAAGAACTGTCTCAAGAATGAAAAAGCATAGATATCTAGGTTCAGACTAATATATACTTTAATAGGTCTTAAGGACATTACCATTTGTTAACTGATGATTAATAATGATGACCCTTTGTTATCAAGATATAGTTTAACTTTGAACTATTTAGTTTCTCTAAGAAGACAGAGAAAGGGGCAGTTAGGTGGCACAGTAGATAGAGCACTGGCCCTGGAGTCAGGAGGACCTGAGTTCAA
The DNA here is from genome assembly GCF_037893015.1 of Macrotis lagotis. NCBI lineage: Eukaryota > Metazoa > Chordata > Mammalia > Peramelemorphia > Peramelidae > Macrotis > Macrotis lagotis. Next base: position 300,886,041 of record NC_133666.1, read on the forward strand.
ATGTGGCCTTAAACACTTAATAATTACCTAGTTGTGTGACTCTGGGCAAGTCACTTAACCCCATTGCTTTGCAGAACCCCCCCCCCCCACAAGAGAATTTTGTAATAAATTTTAGACTTATTCTCTTCAAAAATTGTTTATAACATTTAAAAAATATTTTTAATGTTTAAACTTCAGTTATCTAGAAGATTTATGTATTTGGACAGAAGACAGTGTGGTTTACTAGAAAGACCTGAAGTTGAGAATTAGATTTAGATTCTGATTCTGAAGAGTGTAATTCACTTAAACACTCTGAACCTTCATTTCCTCATCTTCAAAATTGGGGTTGAAGATAATTATGCTGCACAGATCACTTGGTTGTTTTGAGGAAAGCACTTTGTAAATCCTAAAGTGAAAAATAAACATAAATTAATATTGGTACCTAAGAAGTCTTGGATTAGTGAGAAATTACTGCCTATATAATTTATTTCCTGGTTAGATAAAATGCTAAAATTTTAATGTAACTTGAATATGAAGAATTGAAAAATGTCAAAATTATCTTTTGGAGACAACTTTCATAAGAGTTCTCTCTAACTATAGAGCAAGGAGAAAACAATTTTAAATCAGTAAGGATATTTAAAATTATAAATGCATGTTTTGAAATGTTTAGTAATACTTGTACATTTTTAGCATATCATTATTTGAGAATGTACAGGGCAAATAAAACTTGTGTCTCTAGCACTTCTGTGCCCAGGCATCATACTTGGCACTTAATAAATGCTTGCTGAGTTGAATTGGAATTTCTTAGGAAGAAATATCTTGTTCAAATTTCATGATTCAGTTAATACATTCATGAATGTATTAACTTTTTGTTTCAAACCTGTATCTATTAATGGTATGTTTGCCTTTCAGCTTTTCTGGGAGAAGAGACTACAAGGACTTAGTGCATCAGATGTAACAGAACAAATTATAAAATCTATGGAACTTCCAAAAGGTCTTCAAGGTAGAATATTTAGTATTTTATTATCCTTATTGGATTCCTGCCACTTATGGAACTTTTCTTTTTTAAAGCTGAGGAAAATACATTTTAATTTATCATTCATTTATTGTAGTTTGTGATTTTACCACTTATATGAATAACTCAGAAATTTAAGAAAATTCAAAGTTTACACTGAGCCTATCACATCTGGTTCAGTGTCTGTCCTGTCATTGTTTTTAGCAGTTGCTATTAATAAACAGCAGAGTTCAGGTTCTGATTCCTTGATTAGGACTGGAAAACAGGGATAAGAATTATGTTCATTCCAATCAATTGCTGTGTCAGTGAAAGCTTTCATAGAAATATCTTGGTATTTTTGGCATCCCTTAATCTAGTTTTTAGAAATTAATTGTCCTGTTTTATAATCTTAAAGTCTGACTTAGACAATGTAAAAACGTACAGTTTTCAAATGTGGCCTCAGACACTTGATAATTACCTAGCTGTGTGACCTTGCGCAAGTCACTTAGCCCCATTGTCTTGCGAAAGAAATTTATTTAAAACGTACAGGTTTATTCACAAATACATAAAGGTAATTAATGGCTCAGTATTCAATTAACATTCATGGATTGCTTTAAGCATTTGACATTCAACAATTTTGCATTTGTTGCTCAAGTTCAGTGTGAATAAAACTAAATAGAAATTAATTCATAACCATTTCTTCTGTCACTTTGGGTGTTTTTAATAGGTATTTATGAAAGATAGAGTTAGAGTTGCAGGAGTTATAAAAGGTATTACTATAGCATAGTTTTGAAGCTTTGATATAATGATTATTGAGATATTTTTATTAATGATTATAACACAGGTGGCTTAAAATAAAGATGGTCTGGAGGTAGCATGGATGCCTGGATTATGCTAAAATAAATTATAAGATTTTGAGGACCAAAGGACATATTGGATATAATATTACTTTAAAAGGAAACTAGATCATGGAAATATAGCCTATTTATAAAAGTATAATGCCTTGAAGTCTTTTTGGTTATTTTGGATATTTATTAAAATGCTCAGTCATCTTCGTAGTGTAATTTCATGTTAATGTTTAGAAAGTGAGTGTGTGTGTCTGTGTGTGTATGTATGAAAGGTATATAGGTTTTCTAAGATTTTCTGCTAAGGTATATAGGTTTTCCTAAGATTTTTCTGCTACGTTAATATGATGTTGCTTTCTGCAGCACATTAAAAATAATCTATCCTACTGGTCCTGGATTTAAGAGGACCTAAATTCAAATTCTGCCACAGTCATTTGATACTTCTTAACTGTATGACCTTGACCAAATCACTTAAACCCCATTGTCTTGCAAAAAAGAAAACAAAATTAATAAGCAAAAAGGTATCCCCAGGGGTGGCTAGGTATCCAAGTGGATAAAGCACTGGCCCTGGAGTCAGGAGTACCTGGGTTCAAATCCAGTCTCATTTAATAATTACATAGCTGTGTGGCCTTGGGCAAGCTGCTTAACCCCATTTGCCTTGCAAAAACCTAAAAAAAGTAAAAAAAAGGTATCCCCAGATATTTAATATATCTTGTTAATTTCTTGTTAACCTTTTTTTTTAGGGGTTGGTCCAGGTAATAATGATGAAACTCTTTTATCGGCTGTTGCCAGCGCTTTGCACACCAGCTCTGCACCAATAACAGGGCAAATCTCTGCTGCTGTGGAAAAAAACCCTGCTGTTTGGCTTAATACATCTCAACCCCTTTGCAAAGCCTTTATTGTTACAGATGAAGATATTAGGTAAGGTGATTTTTAACATAAAATTGCATTGTCTTTGAATCAACACTATTAGAAATTATCCCATCTTTGCAACTTGATAATTTTTTTTTTAATGTTGGGTAATAAATTTCCCTTGACTTCAATTTCTTTTTTGTAAAATGAGAGTGTTGAATTAAAGGGTCCTTCCTATAAGGTTCCCTCTTATTCCAACATATGACTTGTTTTTATTTCTCATCTGTCAAATAGTTATTAATATTTGCCTTAATTTCCTAAATCATAGACTACTTAATGGGAATAAACATAATAATAAATGATCCTTCCATCATGTTATTGTATTGACACTTAAAACTGTTAAAAGGATAACAAAAATGAATGTCTGTCCAGTAGTGTTTTTCATTTGGTTTGTGTTTTTCCTTTAGTTTGCATGTTTAGTTGTTTTATCAGTACTTTGTGGTTTAGCTTTTTTCCTTTTGTAGGCTTTGTTGTGCCTTGCTTTACATTCATTCCATTTCTAATCACAGTTCACATTAGTCTTTTATTTGGAAGTATCTCACAAGCATGTTGTGTTGATTTAGTTGTACTTAAGGGGAGAAATTGATTATTCCTGTTTCTAGGCATATCATTTTATCTCATACCTCAATAATTGCTTTGGTATAAGTAGGAAACTTATTTTTTTTGTCTTTTTTTTGTTTTTTTACAAGACAGTGGGATTAAGTGACTTGCCCAAGGTCACACAGATAGGCAGTTATTAAGTGTCTGAGGTCAGATTTGAACTCAGGTCCTCCTGACTCCAGGGCTGGTACTCTATCCACTGTGCCACCTAGCTGTCCCCTTAATACCTGTTTTGTCACACACACATACACACACAACATCATTTTCATCTATTTGATTTTTTTCTTCTTCTCAGTCCCCAATATTTATTTTCTCCCTATATACCAAGTTTTTCTCTGCATCCCCAAATTCCTTCATGTTTAAGAAATCCTTAGAAATTAAGAAATTCTTGTCTTCTCTTTCTGATCCAAACTTATTAAGTTGTCTACAATGACTTCTTCCAATCCTTCCTCTTTTATACTCTTCTTAAAATAAATCCTATGCACTATGACTTCCAACCTTATTACTCCTTCCCCTTAACACTGTCTTCTCTTTTGGCTCTCCTTCTGCCTATCTAATCATTCCTTCTCAGTCTCTAATTTTGAATCTTCATTCAAATTATTCTATATGGATGAACCCCAAGACACTGTCCTGGGCTCTTCCCTCTTTCTTGCTATAAAATTCAGTTTGGTGACATCAGTTATCATAGTTTAATTATCATCTTTACATACATATTGTTTTAGGAACTATATGTCCAGTCCATTTTTTTTCTCCCAATTTCCAGTCTAGTATCACCACTAGTTTCCCAGTGGATAATTTGGGCTGGATGAGCCTATAACCTCTCAAACTTAACAGAGCACATTTTTTACTCATAACCCTGTCCCCAAATCACCCCTCTCCCAAATTTCCTTATTTTTTTTTTGAGGACAGAAGCCTGTCCTCCCTCCCTCCCTCTCTCTCTCTCTCTCTCTCTCTCTCTCTCTCTCTCTCTCTCTCTCTCCCATTAATCTTTCTCTACTCTACTCTATCATCTTGACTTTTTCTTGCCACTGTACTCCAGTGACTAGAAGAGAGAGTGATGCTGAAAACTTTATGCAACTCTGCCCCACTTAAATCCATTTCACACACAAATCAAAACATCATCTCATGATATCATTGGTTCTTTTAAAAAGCAGTGAGGATCTGGAGCTGGAGAAGTAGTGTTTGGAAAAGGAGATTTCTGGAGCAGTAGTCCATTTCTTTACCACTATGGCATTGGGGAGTGGAAGATTCAGAATCCAACCTTTTCTCTCTTCCTCCCCCACTAGTGAGATTTTTTTTTTTATCTTCAACTACACTTGTGGCTGTTTGAACCTTGCCATCAGACACCATGGTCAGCAGTGTCACAAACAAGGCTGACTCCATTCCATGAACTCTTGTTTCTTCATTGGTAATCTCAACACACTGGTCAGAAGACATGTTGAAGCCATCTTCTTGAAGTATGGCAAGATTGTGGGCTGCTTTGTTCATAAGGATTTTCCTTTGTTCAGTAAGTTAATGAGCAAAGTGCTCATGCTGCTGTAGCAGGAGCAGATTACAGAATAATTACTGGTCAACTACTAGATATTAATCTGGTCACAGAGCCAAAAATGAACTGAGGAAAAGCATTCTGCAGCAGAGATGTGTGACTCTTCTTTTAACCTGGATTATGATTTTCAAAGAGATAATTATGAAAGGTTGTACAGCTCCCCAGGACATATACCACCTCCTCCTCCCATTGCTCATGTAGCAGTGCCATTAAAATGTCAACAGTGTGTTGGCAGAATCCAGTGACAAGACCAAGTCAAGATGATCAAGTAGGGAGGACTAAGTATGTCAGGAAACACTTCATGCAGAGAGAAATGGTTTCAATTTCAAGAGTAGCTAGTGGAGGGGCACATCACCTTTCAATTCAGATTTCCTTCATTTCTCCTAATAGTTATATCAAGTCTCTTGTTATTTTGTTCTTTTAATTTTGTTACCTCTTTATAATTACAATAAAAAGAATCTATGGTTTAAAATAAAAGAAGCAAATATCTGAAGATATTTAAGACTTTGTTTTGAATTCTTTTTTTCTTTGTTCCCTAAATTCAATCAAAATTTAAAAACTCACCTTTGTTGAAATTTAGGTCAGTTTTCTCTCCCTACATATTCTCTGCTTTCCTCATCTTTTCATTTTTAGGAGATATAAAAAAATATACATAGCATAGTGTATGAAGTGACTCTGGAGTAGTGTCACAATTTATTAGACTTTTCTAAAGACTTGATAACTATAAGAGGAACTTGTGTGATGTCATGAGGAAAGTACAAAAATTACAGTCAGGAGATCTGGGTTTCATCTTTGACTCTATTACCAAGTACCCATATGATCTTATATATGATAATTTCTAAAATTTTAATAATTATATAAACAAAAATAGAGAAGAGAGATTTTTAAGAATGCATGCTTAACATGGAAAACAGTTCCAAATGAGTCATATATATGATTAGGTTTTAACATCTAAGTTCTATATTTAACTCTTATGTCAACCTGTCTTTTATGTTGAAGGTGAATCACATTGGGAATGGTTCCAGCATGCTTTTAAAACAATTTCTAAATTATCTTTAAGGCTTTCCATACCAGCTAACATTATTTCTTTTGGCTCAGAATTTAATTTCAAGAGATGCTCCAAATGATTGTGTGTGTGTGTGTGTGTGTGTGTGTGTGTGTGTGTGTTGGCGCTTATGCTTGAGTGTGTATATGTGCATGTATATGTTCACATGTGCATGGAAATGTCTTAGCTTTTCTGTAAAAGAAATTAATTTAAAAAATGCATCAGGCAAAATAACATCTAAGAATAAATACTTTATTACTTTTTGGTGCTTTTTCTTCAATGTTATAATCTCATTTACAAATGTGGTTTACTTTTATTGAATTATCTTGTCTCAAGTTCAGTGTGTGGATTAAAGTTTTCTTTACTATCTTTTGAGAATGTTTGGAGATTAAAAATAGCCTATGAAATGTGTTTTAGAAGGTAACAGAACTATTTAAAATTAGAACTTTTTATAGTTCTCTGGAATAATGAAGTCTGTTTTGTTGTTGGTTATTTAATGAAATAAAATATGATGTTTCAATTGTTAGCATTGGTTCTTTCCCCTCTCTACCATTTGGAGCTGGTTTTTCTTCCTAAAATATTTTTTCCCTCTTCTAAAACAAGCACCTTTCTATAGGTGAATTTGTTAGCATATTTCCTTTCTTCAATTCTGATATTCTTAAAATTTTCACATCAATCTACAAAGTATTTCCTGACTTAACTGGAAATGTAATTTTGTTTCCCTCATCCCCCTCCTCCATGTCTACATTGTCTGAACATGTAATTACCATGACTCACTCTTTATTCACATTAATATGGAATGAACTATCACCTTTGGTTAGAGGCAGTTTGTTATAGTGAAAAGATTTAGAGTCATAGGATCTGGGTAAAAATTCTACTTATTTTTTATTCCCTGATTGACTTGGGACAAAGCACATTATTTATTTGAATCTCATTTTTCTTGTTTGAAACTATGGAATGCATAGTTTTTAAGGACCCTTCCATCTCTAAATATATGATCTTATTAAGTATTGATATTTATGTTTTTATAATTGTCTTTGTGTTGATACCCAGTATTCCTGTTTCTACAATAGAATTTCAGTCTTAAGTTTCTGTGGGATATAGGCTCTTTATATATACAACATATTCTTAAAAAAGAATACCATGTGTTAAAATTAGCTTATTCAACTCAGCAGACATTAAAGACCCACTATGTCCTTTACACTGTAGTAAGTGCTAAGGCTACAAAAAGAGGATAAAAGTGACATCTCTGACAGTAAAAATGTTATTTGTAACCAGAATGATCATGATCAGGTTAGATAACTCTTTCTACCCTAATCTCATGTGAAACTTATATATTGTTCGTAACCCTGATTCTCAGATTTACAGACAGTATAAAGTTTTTACTCAGAGCAATCCTAAGAGCTTCCCGCTGACTGGTCTATCAATATGGTAGCTTTCAGATAACAGTAAGGATATAGACTGTCTCAGTAGATCTTAATTGAAATGACATGTTCACCTCCTTTTGGGCAACACCACAGTGTCAAAGCTTTATGGGAAAAATAGGTCTATTAGTTTTAACATGGTATAAAGACTCTCTTTCATTTCCAGTAAAGCCAAATGAGTATTCTTTTGCTTTTTTTTTGTTTTGTTTTGTTTTGTTTTGTAAATTTTTATTTAAGGCAATGGGTTTAAGTGGCTTGCCCAAGATCACACAGTTAGGTAATTATTAAGTGTCTGAGGCTGGATTTGGACTCAGTTCTACCTGACTCCAGGACCAGTACTCTATCCCCTGTGCCACCTTAGCTGCCCCCCCATTTGCTTTCTAATGAGTTTTAAAAAATTACTATGAAAATATGTAATGTACTTTTTAAAACCATAAATACAAGAAAATTGTGATAGCTGAAAATCTGTACTTTTAACTCAGAATTCAGTATTGATAATGTTTTAGGCTATTGAATTGTGGAGGTAGAAAGACTAAATTGCAGAAAAGAGAGTCGTCTAATACGCAGAAGGAAATTTTGGTTTTTCATCCAGTCAATAGCTTATGAGACTATTGTTTGCAACTGCTGCTTTTGAACTCACAATATTAGTTAAGTGAAATACTTAATTTTTAGCATCATGAAATCACCAGTCAATCTAAGTAATAAATTCTTTACTACATTATATTTGAATGCTTTCATTGGATTTTGGTGTCAGTTGGTGTCAGATAGCCTTTGAGGTTCCTTTCAACCTAGAACCTGATTTTAGCAGAGTTGATTCTCCTTCCACTAATGTAGTTCACAGCCTCCCCTAAACTTAGGGGCTAGGTCTTCACAAATGAGGACTTGCCAATCTAGTAATGAGACTTTTTGATCTTCAGTAGCAGACCAGGCTGCATATAACAGATCTCTACTCCATTACCAGACCTGTAAGTATTTGCAGCCTGACAGAGGACCAACCTAAGCTTGTATTCTACTGGTGTAGCCTTAAAGAAATTAATTCTATGTTCACACCATGATGGGGCATTGAATGGAAAATATTTGATTATTTTTCTTAAATATTCTTTTGTTAGATTTATCCATTTTACCCTATAATTGTTATAATAATGAACCATTTAAAGGTGGCCATGCAGTGGAAATAACAATAACAACTGCAGCAGCAGCAACTAGCATTTATGTAGTACTTGGAGGTTTGCAAAGTACCTTGACACATTATCTCAGGTGATCCCTGTGAAGTAGCTTGCCATTTGCTATTTTGGAAATGAGGAGACTGAACCTGAGAGAAGTTAGGAAGCTGAACAGGATTTAAACTAGTCTTGTTTCTGTAAGTCTATTGCACCATTAGCTAGGCCAACCTTTTCTTTCCAGAAAGTAGACATCAACATGCATTTTTTTAGTGAATCTTTGTGAAGCAGTTCTTCTCTTCTCCCTTATCAACAAAGTGATTAAGTCTAAATAACCATTAAAAAATAAATAACTATGGAAAATTTATACATGGAATTTACACACAGTGCCTGATTTTATATAATATGCCTATGAAGTTAATTCAACTCTTCCCCTCCACTGACTCTTTCCCTTCTGTCTTATACACATTCTCAAGAGTTGCTAATTAAAAAAACCTTCTCTTAATTCTTCTGGTCCATCCTTTTTGTGTCTTGCCTGAATTCACCTTCAGTGCTAAACTACTGGGGGGAATAAAAGATTGTTTGTACTTCATGTCTCTTTTTTCTCACTTGTCTTCCCATCTTCATTCAGTTTGATTTCCATTGCCATGATGTTCCTTTCTCAAATCTGCTCTTTCAAACACAGTCAGTGACCTAATCTTCAAATTCAGAGACCTGTCTTTTTGTCCTCATAACTTACCTTTATTTTAAACTTCTTTGAACAAAGTTGACTACTATCTCCTACTGATAATTCCAATCCTATTGACTTCAGAGATACCATACTTCCTTGTTCTTAGCCTTACTTCTTTAACTACTTCTTTTTCTCTTAATTGATTCCTCAGCCTCTTTTCCAGCTTCTTAATGTGTGAGTGTTCACTAATTGGTCTTTCTTTACCTGATTTCTTTTCAGCAATCTTATTAAATCCCAAAATTTCACCTACTACTCTACAGTGGTGACTTTCATATAGGACAGGTATAGTATTTGTTTTATTCTGAAGAGACTCTAAAAGGCAGACAAAGGGATATTTTTAATCTAATATAAAAAGAAGTTTCCTATAGTTAGGATTGTTTCAAGATGGAATGGGACACCCTTTGAGGCTAATAATTTCTTGTCGCTTGAGAGGGATATTAATAGAGGATCTTCCTGCTTCAAGATTTGGGCCCCAATGATGACCACTTGAGGTCCCTCCTTGCTCTAAAATTCTATAAGTCTACATTTTTATCATGGCTTATAGATCATCATGACACTTCAACTTTCATATGCCCCAAACCAGACTTAACATCTTTTCCCATAAACTTGTTCTTCCATTTGATTTTACTGTTTCAACTTGTGATGCTAACATTCATTCATTCAATTTCTCATTTTCATAACCTTAGGGGGCATTTTTGATCCTTTCCTCTTTCTTCTATCCAGTTGTTAAATTGTTTATTCTACCTCCACAGCATCTGTACTCTTTTCTATTCCCACTGTTTCTCATTATAGATCCATATTACCATTTGCTTAGACTGTTTTAATTTAGGCTTCTAATAAGTTTTCTTGGTTATATACTCTTTGCTACTCTCTCTAATTCAGCTTTTATAACCCTAGATGAAAGTTTTTTCTCAGGCAAAGATTTGGTCATGCCATTCTCCTGCTCATAGATTTCAGTGATTGCTTTATGAATAAAGTTCAAACTTCAAGGTGCTGCACAATCTGATGCTCCTCTACCTTGCTAGCTTTTCCTCATATTCTTTCCTTTTTTTTACTTGTTGTGATGTGACCAAATTAGTCTTTTCTCTATGCCCCAACAAATTATGTATCCTTCTATCGTCTGTTTCCTGTACCTAGAGGGTAGGGTATATTTCCTCGGCTTTTTCTTCTACCGAATTTCCATCCATTCTTTAAAGTCTATTTTATATGTTGTCTTCTTCATTGAGCCTTTCCTAATCTTACGAGTTGGTGAAAACTTTCCCCCATAGTCCACATATAGTACCTGGTTTTGCAGTACATTTGTTTTATAATGCTTTTTATTGTTATGAAATGACATAGTTGAAAATGAACCATATTGTAGAATATTGTAGAAGGCATTGGCAAGGGGAAGTTCTTCATCAGTAACTCCCTATACCAATTACATCACAGATGCTTTTTGGCTGCAGTATTAAGTATTAGTTTTAACAATTAGATATATGTTTTAACATATTTTTTATCCCCCACTAAATAATATGCAACATGTGAAATAAATCCTCATATCTAAACTATGCATCTTCTAGAAGCTAGCCCATTGTTTGGTACATGGTCTAAACTAAATGTGAATTGAATTATTGAATGAATGAATGACCTGGATTATATTTATATTCATCTTTTTTTTATTTCCAACTTATTCACTAATTTATCCCATGATTCTTGTTCAATACATATTTTAGTAGCCCCACCTTTGAAAGGACACAATATTTTGATCACCAAATATTTATTGAATATCTCCTTTGTATGACCCCCCACACTGTAGGAGTTCTTAATTTGAAGTCTATGAAAGTTTGTTTTTTGATAACAATTTTGTTTTAAAAAAGAATTTTGATAATATTTCAACATCATTGGTTTCCTTTGGAATCTTATGTATTTTATTTTATGCATTTGAAAACATTCTAGGAGGGAGTCTCTATACTCCACCAGATGCCATCAAGGTACCTGGCACAAAAATAAAGTTAAGAACCTTGAGGGGAAGTATGAGATAAGTAAGAATAGTCCTCCTAAGAATTTTCAATTTAGGTGATTATTTTGAATATTTATGAAGAATTGATTCCTGTTTTTCTCTTTTAAAAATAAGTTTAAAAATTGACTTACCGTATAATAATTGTTGATTTTGGAATGAAATGCCAGAGTTCTCCAACATGGGGACCCTGCATCCCTGGTGTGGTATAACCTGAAGTGATCTAAAGGTGGGTGGTCCTATTTTAACTTCACGATAGCCAACTTGTATGCAACATAATTATACCACCTTCTTCTGTTCATCCAGTAGCTCAGTATTCACCCACTTTTATCCTTCCCTATATCTAGTCATGTTTGCTTTGTAATTTTTAAGCTCTTCCCCTCCAAACTTACCCATGTCTTCAAGAAATTCAGCTTACGGCTAGATGAGGGCCCTCTTAGAATGTTGGTGTTTCTCTCTAGAACAGTGAGTTTTAAAATAAGGCTTCCTCTCTCCTTTTATATTTTTGATAAATAGTAAAGAGCAAACATAGATACAGATCTAATATCTTTTTCCTCTCATTTTTTTTGAACTTATATACGTCTATCTAGGGCACTACCATTCTTCTGGTTTCTCAAGTTTTCAATATCCTCCTTATCCTTGATTCAATCAACTGAAGCTGCTCTCTTCAGAGTTTAATAGTTTAATGTTTCTATGTTGAACTGTTGGTAAGATTTAACACTATTGACCAACATGTCCTTCTAAAGTATTTTCTCTGCATTGCTGAAAATGATTTGTGTCACTTATAAAAACTCAATTTGGAACAGTTAAACTTGGAAAATGAATATTCTAAATCTGTTTAAAAATCTTCCAAATAAAGATTTTTAGTGGATTTTTAAACCCATTCATTAAAAATATTAAATTTTACTACTTGATTAGTTTGCAGAAATAAATGCTATTCACATTAAAGAAGACAATATTTGCTAGCTGAATTTTAATAACCACAAAAACTTTGCTTAATTGATGGATGGGATTTAAAATATTATTTTCATGGTTTAATAACAATAGCCAGCTGTGCATATATTCAATATGGATCTCTGTGTCTTTGTGTGAAATCTTTTTGAACTATAGCCATTGAAATAAAATATCAAAATATATTGAACTTCATTCAAACTAGTCCTATGATCATTGTACTGTAAATTATTAAGCTAAGATTTAAAGATAATGAAGCATATTTCTCTCACTAAAATAGGTTGTGGTCTCATTGGTGGAGGCCAGATATAATTTTCACATTTCATCAAATTATCAGTCTCATTTTTATGGGTATATTTTATGAATTTTTTTGTGAATATTTTGAAATGAAATAGAGTTTTCCAACATGAGGCCCTAGGAAAAAAAATAAAGAATAAGAATTGCACTGATTATTTTTCAAGGATTTAATATTTATATAAAATAATATGTAAATGATATTTTTAAGCAAATAAAAATAAAATTTGTTTTAAGACTTATTTCATCTTTATCTCATTCTTTTAAAATTTCTAGATTTTGAGATAACTTAAAATATTTATAATTTTAAGCACAATAGTACATATATATATATATATAGTAGAGGAATATGTTCTAAAATTGTTTCTTAGTGGATTAGGAAATCAGACATTTTGAAAATCCTTATGATAGACAAGGTATCAGATCTTTATCAGTGAGTTGATATAAATACTACCTTTTGGGATTTAAATTTTACCTGGAGATGAGGAAATGAAAAATTGATATTTTGGTAGATAGATCAGAGAATATAAGGAATAATTATGTATATTCCAGCAAAGTCAGAATGATGTCATTATATATAAAAAATGATTCCTTAGAATTTTGAGACTAATCCCAATGGAGTATAATAATATTCTTCATTAGTTTTATATATATATATGTATATATATATACATATATATGTATATATGACTAATAAGTAACTGAGAAACTATTAGTTTCTTAAATGATACTTGAATAATATAAAAATAAATATTATTTCTATGTGATTGTCTTAATTTTTCTATTGACTGATAGAGTGGGAATTAAATAATCTTGTAGTATGAGTTTTACTCAGGATGCTTAACCTTAATACATTGTTTAGCATAGTAATTTTTGGAATGGATTTTCTCTTGGCCATGTTGTACATAAGATCGTAATATTTTTAAGCCAAGAACAGTTCTTGAAAACCATATTCTAAGTCATCAAGGGGTTATTCTTGGGGATACTTTCCACTGTCTGAAATCGCATCTCTTTTAAGTTTGTAAGGATGGACCAGAATTGTATAGGATAAGAAGACAGAAATGAATTGTGGTCTGCTTTGGTAAAGTCCATGTTGAATTCATACATTTCATCACATTATTAATCTGGTTTAAGTAGCAAGAGGTCTTTAAATACAAAACAAAACAATCATACTATTTTTTTGTCAAGAATTTAAAATTTAAAACTTTCTGTAGTTATAATAAAAGTATAAGAAAAGTCATTGGATTTTCTTGTGAGAGTCTTCAATATTTTCTCATTTTTTAAAAACAGAAAACAGGAAGAACGAGTACAACAGGTGCGTAAGAAATTGGAAGAGGCACTGATGGCAGACATCTTGTCACGAGCTGCTGATACAGAAGAGATGGATATTGAAATGGACAGTGGAGATGAAGCATAAGAATATGATCAGGTAAATAAAAAATAGAGCTAGTAAGACTGCAATCTTGTGTTGGTTGCACAGAAATGAATATTTTTGAAAAGTTCTGAATTACTAAATGTCATTAACTTATGTCACCATATGTAAGAAATTTTTCCTTGAATGAAGCAATTGATCAAGTATTTTCCCATTAGTCATGGGCATTTCTAGTCAGGACATTTCTAGGTGCTGGGTATATCAAAGACAAAAATAAAACAGGCTCTGACCTCAGAGAGATTATATTCTATTAGGTAGACACATATACATGGAAGTTTATATAAAATATATGTAGATTATTTGCAGGGGTGTCAGAGGGAAAAGTATCATCAAGTGGAAAGGTCAGGAATGCATCATGGAGGAGATAGCATTTGAGTTTAGCTTTAAAGGAAACTAGGAATTCTAAGAAAGAGGTATCAAAGGAATACATTCCAGGAATAGGGAATATCAGATGAATAAAGCATTTTCTATCAATGATGAATTAATTTAATTAGTTATTAGGAAAAAAATCTTCCTAGTTATTAGGAAAAAAAATCTTAACAGAGCTACTCAAAGTGAATGGTACACCTTGTAAAGTAGTGAGTTCCCCTTTTATTGAAGCTATTTTAGTAGAACAGGATGACCAGTTCTTGAGGATAATAGATATTATTGATTATGTAAAGGGATAGGTGGCATAGTGGGTAGAATCAGCAAGACTCATCTTTCTGGGTTCAAATATGGCCTCAAACACTCACCAGCTGTGTGATCCTGAGCAAGTCATTTAACCCTATTTGGCTTAGATAACCTTATCTGTAAAAGGAGCTGGCGAAGGAAATGGCAAATCTCTCCAGAAGAAAACCCCAAATGGAATCATCTGTTAAAGTTCATTTTTGTATTATAATTATGTAAAAGTAACAAGGTAAAAATAGTCAATAGTTGGAATTTCTAAAAACCTAGAGCATCAAAAGTTTTACTAGAAAGATAGAAAATGAAGTATTTTTGCTTCTAGATCTGGAAATTAGTTTTTTTTATTTAGTAAAAAAAATTAAAATTTGCTTGTCACTTGATTTTTAAAAGCACTTTATAAAAATGTTAGATCCATTATGTCTGATGAGATCCAATTCTTCCGCCTCCTACTGAAAAAAAATTATTTAAAACTACAACTTGCGTAATTTGCATGAGGCTTGATGATACTCTTATATTATTTAAATTTCTTTTCCTTTATAATTAAAGTCTTTTTTTATAACTTGCTTGCAGATTTTTTTGTTTCTCATTAGAATTGTTACATTTTGGGGGCAGCTAGGTGGTGCAGTGGATAGAGCACCAATCCTGGAGTCAAGAGTATCTGAGTTCAAGTCCAGCCTCAGACACTTAATAATTACCTAGCTGTGTGGCCTTGGGAAAGCCACTTCACACCTTGCAAAAACCTAAAAAAAAAAAATTGTTACATTTAACCAGCATATGTCTTAGAATTATACAGTGTAGCATGTATTTTTTTTTTTCTGGAGGCAAACTTTGGATTGGTTCTTTTGATTAGAACTTCCCCCAACGTTCAGATGTTCTGGGCAATTTAATTATATTATTTCTTATGATTTTCAGGTATTGAATCATTTTACTTTCTCTGGATTTGTTTAGCTGATCTGGAGGACAAAGTCTCTGTTACTTATATATCCCTATTTATGTGCTTATTTATGCTTAAGATTTGAGTTTTACTCTTCCTGAGATCTTTTGATAATTTCAGAATTTTTTCCTTATTTTTCCCTTTTGCTCACTTTCTGATGCTTTCTCCATCTGACAGTGATTTCCCATGGAACTGCACTTCAAAGTCATATTTACTTCCTCCCATTCTAGGCAATTCACATTTCTCCAGAGTTGGTCTGCCCCAAGTGACTTCTAGAAATATAGAACTAGTCACAGCCATATACCAGTACTCTTTGCTTTAGGGTTAGTGAAGTGCTTCACAGACCATACCTTAGTGTATTTAAGCAAGTTTATTCAATTTTTGCATTTTAACCTTTAGACTACCTGTAGGACTTGAAAAGTAAAAATTTCCTAACTAGAAAATGAATTAAGAATAGATTCTATTTTGAATAGTTCTTTGTAGACTTAAACCAGAGTATTGGGTAACCAAAAGATTAATCTGAAAGCAGACAATTAGGAAGAATTAAAGTTAATCATGCATCTGCCAGGAACTGCTTTATTTAAAAGATAGCCCTATGTTTATTTCAGAAAAAGGCATTGATGCTTCTATTTATTTAAAAAAATTAATTTGTTTTTTAAGCTTTTATTTTTTTTTCCCCTTCCAATGTCTCTTCTCATTAAATAATTTTTTTACATGTTTAGTTTTGGATAAGTCCACTGTTTGTTGCATGCCTACTCCAGATAGTGATATCTGAAATAGGTTGGAGCAGGATAGGTAGATTTCAGTAACATCAGGATAGAAATGATAATTCATAAGAGTTGATGAGATCTGTCCAGATGACTCATTTCAATCTCTGCATTCTATTTCCCTCTTAAAAGAGTTCAGCTTTGGGGGTGCTTGGAATCCCTCCCTATTTGTTCCTGCCTTACTCCAGTCAAGGTGACTTCTGACAATCACTTGATTTAGTTATCACATGGGAATTGCCCCATGGTTTTCAGTAATGGTGATATGCCATAGCAGTATTGAATAATTAAGAGAATTATGATTAATTCCAGATAATTGATTGGTATTATAGTTTCCCACCTCAGATTTTATTTTAAATACTGTTCAAAAGTTGAATTATTAGGTTTTCTTTGATAGACTCATGATGTGTTAAGCCTGTGACATAAAAGATTTAGTAATATCTTTTAATGATAACTGTTATATCTGTCTAAATTACTTACTACAGCTAGCCATGTACAAAATAATAACACTCATCTCACCTGTTAATTAGGCAAAAACAACAACAAACCCCCAATGTCCAAGTATTAGATTAAAAAAAATTGTATCACGAATGATCAGCCAAATGAATTTACAGTAGAGGGTGATTATAATGATTAAAAGAGATATAGATTGGAGTAGTCTTATGTAGGGTATGCCTGCAGATGTTTAATACACTTCTTTAACACTTTGTAGTTGTCAGAAAGCTGTCACATTTTTTAATTTTATTTTTCCTATCAGTGCAATAGATAAAACAGCTATTAGCCCCTTGAAAAGATCAGAAAACAGAGACCTTGTGTGATCAATTGATTTGCCTACACTTTCATAGCTAATAAATGGTAAAGTGGAGACAAATATGGTTTTCCTGAGTTGCTAGTAATCTTTTTGCTATTACATATTATCTGTTATAAGTGCTTTTTATTGATGAAGTCACATTGCCTCTTTTTAAACACAATTTCCCTTTTGAGACTGCCAAACATCTCTTAAATGACATATTCTATAAGTTTTCTTGGATTCAAAGTGAAAACCACTATTAAAATATATTCTTTTTGAAAAAAAAATTAAGACATTTTCACTTTCCTAGTTTTGGGGACCTACCTGTAATTTCCAATATAAAGATAATTCTTCTTAGCAGAGAAAACAAATAAAACTGAGCAATAATGCATTCTCTTCTTTTTAGCTATTATTGTTTAATTCACATCAAACAATGGTTCTATCCCTTTTTTAAAAATATACATTAGCTAGTAGATTAGAAGAATCCTTTAGCTATAGTTTACCTAACTTTTAGCAAGACTTTAAAGATTTTTTATTCATTTTTTTTTGCTTTTGTATCACTTCTATTTCCTAATGTATTCTTTCCCTTAATCCCTCCCAGAGAACAATCTTTACAATAAAGAATTTTAAAAGGAAATAAAAGTAGTTCAGAAAAATTAACTAATATATCAAGGAGTCTGACATTTCAAATTTTCAATGTTTACCATTAATAAGTATTTATTTTCTCTCCTTTCCACTTTCCTTACTGACTGACAAAAATAAAACTTTTGGGACAAATATACATACTCTTTTTTATGATGTTAATCTGGAAATAATGTTTTGCATGATTTGTATGCATTAAGAGAATTATGATTCTTAACTTCTCAATGGAAGGGAGAGAATTTGGAACCCAAATAAATATAAAAGTGAATTAAAACAAAGAAATAAGCATAATCAAAATAGAAAGTAAGAGGGTGCTTATAAATTGGTGAATGGTTAAACAAATTGCATCCCATGAATATAAATTGGATATTTTTGAACCATAGGAAGTAATGAGCGATTGTTTCAGAAGACTTGAATGAACTGATACAAGGTACAATGAGCAGAACCAGTAGAATAATTTGTACAATAACAAAAAAAGTAAAGATAAATTTGAAAAAGTTGAGAACTTTAATCAATACAATTATCAAATAATGATTTCAGAGTACCAAGCATTGGTACCTACCTCCTGAGAGAGATGATGGACTCAAAATGCAGATTGTCATATATTTTTGGATGTGGCTAATATTGGAATTTGTTTTGATTGACTATGCATCTTTGTTACAAAGGGTTTCATTCTTCAAATTGCAGTGGTGGAACTAGGAGGGGAAGAATATAAATACTTACCAATCTAAAAAAATTTATAAAATCAATCATTAGAAAACAACTTATTAGAATTTGGGGGGATGACTCATGTTCTTATATGAATCAGTTTCTAATATATCTTGGATATGAAACCTTTAACAGAATTTACTGCAAAGTAAATCTGATTTTTATTGGATTAACTTTCACTTCGTTTTGACAAAGCTATTGATAAATTCTCATGCTATTCTTGTGGAGAGGATGGAAAGAATAAGGTGAGATAGATGAAGATAAAATTTATGTGGATTCAGATTTGGCTGGCTAACCAGACTGGTTGTTCATGGTTGTCTCAATGGAATAGCCCAGGCATCTTTACTGTGGCCTTGTGTTATTGAATATTTTTTTATCAGTCATAAGTAGTATACTTATTGGATTTTCAAATTGCACAAAGCTAGAAGGAATGAATTAGTCATGATTCAGAAAAAATCTTGATAGTCTAGTTAGTGCTTAGGCAATAAGCACTTACCTATATTGTCAGGCATTGTGCTAACTACTGAAAGGCGAAAGCAGCTTCTTACTGCTAGGAGCTCATGTTTCTAAAAGAGACAACATGGAAACAACTGCCCAAGACATAGAACGTAAAAGGGTAGGGTGATGGAAGACAGGAAAGGCCCCTTTTACGATTTGGGATTTGAGCTTGGTGTTGAAGGAAACCAGGAAGCCAGAAGACATGATGAGATAAGCGAATATTCTGGGTAAAGAGACAGCTATTGAAAAGATACAGTGAGGCTTCTAGGTGGCGTGGTGGATAGAACACTGACCCTGAGTTCAAATTTGGCCTCAGACACTTATTTAGCTGTTTGTCCCTTAACCCCGATTGCCTCAATTTTTTTTTTTAAAGAAAAGATACAGAGTTGGCAAATTGAGTATCATTTGTAGGAAATAATAAGAAAACCAATGTCACTAGGTTGTGTAGAGTATGTGGAAATTAGTAAAATATAAGAAGATTAGAAACTTAGGAAAGGACTACATTATAAAAGCCAAAGCAAATATTTTCTATTTAAACCTGGAATCATTAGGAACCCACCAGAATTTTTGTTAGAGGGATAATATGATTAGGAACATCACTTTGGCACCTGAGTGCAGGATGGACTAGAAGTGAGACTTGAAACATGGAGATCAACTAGAGGTCTAGGGGTAAGCTGACAGGACCTGAATGAGGCTGATTGTGTTGAGTGGAGAGAAGGGTATATGAATTACCTTGTGAGGATGTAAATAAGACATGCAACAGAAAAGCTGTGTGGGATAAGTGATTATGAGATGTTGAAGAAGACACTGAGGCTGCAAGCAGGACAATTGTGAGGATATTGGTGCCCTTGGTGTGGTTATAAGGAAATTTCAAATGGGGGGGATAGAGAGAAATTTCTGTTTTGAACATATTGAATTTGAGGTATGGACCATTCACTTTGTGATATCCTATAATTTGTTAATATGAAAATGGAAAATAGGAGACACTTCAGGGTTAGTTAAACAGAATTGGGAATATAGAGCAAGGGTTCTTAATGTGGTTTCCAGGGGGTCTATGGATAGATTCAGAGGGTCTGTGCACTTGGTTGGGGGGAAAACACCTTTCATTAATCTTAAAGTAAAATATTTAGTATTTCCTTCATTTATAAATTAATATACAAATTATTAGACTGAAAAGAGTTTTAGTCGCAAAAAAAGTCAAGAACTTTGGTCTAGAATAATCTAATTGATCTAGATTTGAGCAGAATCTAACAAGATGAAATTCAATAGGGATAAGAAAAATCAACTTCATTAGTACAAAATGGAGGAGGCATGGTTAGATGGTAGTTGTAAAAAGGTCAGGGGATTTAAGTGAATTAGAAACTCAGATCAATAAATTTAGCAGCCAAAAAAATTAATGTAATTTTGGGCTACATTAAAAGAAGTGACGTTTCTCAGAATTGGGAGGTATATAAGCCCACGGTAAATCTCATCTTATGGAACCTCATCTGGAGCATTGTGTTCAAATAGGTCTAAAAGTAGAGTGGGATGCTTGGAAAGGTTCAAGTCAGAGGTTGGATGACTAATTGCCATATTATAATAGAAATTCCTTTCTATTCCAGTTTGAGTTATCTATTTCATCTATCAAATTTTGTTATTCTGTAATTATAAAGAAAAGAATTGTGAATAAGTGAAAATATACATATATATGTATGTGCGAGGCAACTTGTGACTCAGATACAGTATTGGGCCTGGAATCAGGAAGGACCTGAATTTAAAATCAGCCTCAGAATTTTCTTAATCTGTGATCCTGAGCAAGTCACTTAACCTCTACCTGACAAAATGAGCCATATTGATCCATTAGAGAAGGAAATAGCAAACCACTCCAGTATCTTTGCCAAGAAAACCCCTTGAACAGCTATGGTCTAGGGGTCATAAAGAGTCTGACATGAACAACAACAAAATATTATATGTATATGTCATCTTTCCAAATAAGATTTCTCATAAAGATAGAATCTTCTGGGAGAAAACACTTATGAAATAGGAGGGAAGGACATTTGGGTACTTTGCAAAATATAGATAAGAATTTCTCAACTGTGTAACTTTTTAACTATGTGACCTTAAAAGAACTGTTTCTAACTTGTCAGAACAGTTTGCAATCAAATGGAGCTCTTACTTGAAAAAACAATTGACTTTTTTTTTTTGTTCCTCTACAGGTACTTTCAACTGACTTTCCCCAAAAGCAAATTCCTAGAAATTGAACATAAATGTTTCTACTGGGTTTTTGCTTATAAGAAGAAATGGACCCATGCACTTATATAGCTTTTTAATAGCGTTAACCAATGCATTTTTAGACATATTTTGATGTATATATCTATTATTCAAAAATTGATCTTTATTTTGAGTCCTAGGACTTAAAAGTAGCCTTTTTAAATATCAAGCAGCACCCTTAAAATGAAGCCAAGCTTTTTTATACCAGGTTGCAATCTGCTGGAAATATTGTATTTGTATGAAAACTTGCTTCCCCTACAGTTTTAGTATGGATGGATCAGGAGAACTGAAAAATTACCCAATTAAAGATTATTGTGACTTCAATGTATATAAATAGATTTTTATACTTCTATTGAAAGAAGACGCCTGTACATTCTTCCATCATCACTGTAAAGAAAAATAAATGATTATATTCACAGACTGTTTGGAATCCTTTCTGTAATAGGGAATCAATGTGAGTGACTCCTTTTAAAATTCCAAAATTAGACTTAGCTTCAACCATTGACATTAGATTTGGAAGGGAGTATTGGAGAATATACATACTCTTATTAAGTTATGAAAAGCTGAGCTACTTTCACTATTGTTTATACTTTGCCCCATTGTTGCTATTTTTCTTTACATGCAGCAAGTACTTTTTCTTTTTAAAGAAACATCATTTCATCATTACTTGGTTATTTACATAGTAATCAGATTTATAAGTACCCTCTATCACTGACATTCTCTAGTTTCATCCAAAAATAGTTTGAAGTGTGTCTCATGTTCCCTATCAGAATTAATCTATATAGGTATATCTATATCTGTTGCAATGAGAGGCAGTTTCTGGGCAAAGTTTCATAATGATTTTGATACTTTCCCAGTCAATGTTTCACCTCCAAGTACAAACATTTATTTGCTGAATTTCATAAGCATTGCACTATCATAATTCATTACTAAAATTGGAACAGTTTTATTGAATCATTTGCAGACTAAAACATACTGACATTCATCTGGCGGTGGAAAAGATATGAGTGGTTTTATGGAAAGGGAAGTACATCTGGGAAGTTGAACATACTATTTGGGGGTTGTGTAGTATGAGGTGGGGTGGGAATGGAGGAGAAGATAGCCTGGACTCTGGGTCTTTACTTCTGAGTTTGATAGCTTAATCTAGGAATATCCTGTAACCTCTTTGTACTTAAATTTAAAAAAAATTTTTTAAATGAAAGTTAATCCTATAGCTCTGTGGGAAAATAATGTTCTCAAAATTCTTTGCAATCACTTGAGTGCTACAAAATGTATTAGTTGTAGCAAGTATTGGCAGAATTATTGCAAGTAAATGTTTGACTAAAGATGATACTGCAAGGAAGTTGAAAATATATCAAATTTTGTCAACCTTAATTCACAAAGTCTATTACTTTCCTGATAGTATTTCAGAATGAATTGAGCCATTCTGAGGGAATTAGGCCTTGAGCAGTTAAACTCTGATTCACACTTTTTAAACTAAATTTTTTTATAAACTAAAATTTTTCTTTTCTTTTTTAGGTTTTTGCAAGCCAATGGGGTTAAGTGACTTGCCCAAGGCCACACAACTAGGCAAGTTACTGAGTGTCTGAGGCTGGATTTGAACTCAGGTCCTCCTGACTCCAGGGCCTGTGCTGTATCCACTATGCCACTTAGTTGCCCCTAAACTAAAAAATTTTAAACTAAATGTGAATAAGTGATTTACTCTATTTCTTAGACTGAATCTATCCTGCCCATATCTCCCTAAATACTTAGAAAGGATTGAATAGGCATCCCAAAGAGTCAACAGCAAGTTTCTGAGCCCCACTGAGTATAGTTCTCAAACTTCAGGTCATTGGCATCTCTTTTCCTTTGCACCTGTTTTTTGGATTTCTTATACAGCCACCATATAAACTTCAACCTTCCTTACCCATCCACCCACTACACCTGAAAGTTGCAAAGGAAATAGAGCAGGGATAGGTAGGAAGCTACTGCATATTAGGCTTAATTATTTTTGGGAAGAGGAGGCACTACATATTTCAAAGGATTTGTGTGAGAGGATTTACGGATGGGAATGAGAGGACATTTAGGAAGATTTTAAAGTGCTATGAGAATTTTCTTAACTACAGTGATTATAAGTTCACTCTAATATCTGTGCACTTGTAACGCTCTCAGTTTTGACAAGATATGGCACGAGAATTGAAGTTTCTGTTTTAATTTCTTACACTACTACTGCCTTATTGACTCCTCTAATAAAAATGAATTAGCTCTCATCATATAATCCTTTTTTCCTAACTACCTAGAGTGGACAACACTACCTATATTTATATGAGGCCATATAAAGGGCAAAGCATTTCTGATGAAACATTGTAAATATTTAAAAACATTGGCATTGAAATATACATACAGGGATGTCTTTGCTAAGATTATCTTATGTAAGTGGTGGTGATAGGTCCAACTTCTTAAGAATAAAATATTAGTTATTTTTAACAATGCATTAGTGATCTATGTTTTTTGTCACTTTGCCATCTCTTTTCCTTCATGAAGCTGGCAACTTAAATGATCTCATAAGAATTATACCTTTCTTAACTTTTCCTGCTTTGTATTTGGCTTTGATTTTGGGAGTCTCTTGACTTGGGTCAGTGACCTCCATATTAAAGCAAACTGATCCTGCTTCAATTATAGAGTAGACGTTGAAGACATCTTAGTGCCAGTTTTCAGTTTGCCTTGACTGGACTTCGTTGCTTGATGAGTTTCTCAAGGTGCCCTTTGTTTCCCTGAAAATTCAAAAATCTCTGAATTGTTTTGTTTTCCTTCTAGGCTAGAATCTGACATCTGAACTTTATCTTGTGTAGAACTTCAAGATGCTGTTCAGACAATATTAACTCGAGCCAGTGATATATGTTCTCCTTTATATTGAACAGTTTGCTGGAACCCGGAATCAATGAAGGATAGTAATAATTCATAATGCTTGAAAGGTAGAGTGAGACTAGGTTGTAAAAGGCTTTAAAATGCCACTTTATGTTTGATCCTAGAGGTAATAAGCAACTAATAGTTTGAGTATCAAGATCAGCACTGTAGTAAAATCACTTTGGCAACTATATGAAAGATGGATTGGCCCTAAAAAACTTAATCCTTTCTCTTTTGGAATTCTTACTTTGGGCCCCAATACAGTCTTCACTTCCCCACCATTCAAATTTGCTGTCCTTGCCTCTGGAAAGAGTATACCATTTTGTTTTTCCTATGGCTGCCCTCATCTTCTCTAACTTTCCAAACCAAAAATGATACTTCCTGGCCACTACTCCCTTTCATGAGTTGTCTGCCCCTTATAATATAAACTCCTTGTATGTAGGAACTGTTTAAAACTTTGTATTTATATTCCTGGTATTTGCACATAGCATGGTGATAAATAATTATTTTTTTTATTCACTCCTTGAATCTGGAGACCAATTAGGAGGCTATTGCAAATAGTCCAAAGGAGAAGTAATGAAAGCCTAAATTAGGATAGTGACTGGGTGGGTAGAAAAAGGGGATATATAGGAAAAATGTGTTAACCACTATGAGTCTGTTTCCTCATCAATTAAGTGTTAGTTGAGCTGCATGGTCCAGGACTTGTCCATCTCTAAAACTATATAATTCTAAGTGGTGTCTTGAGAAATAGCATGGTGTAGTGGGTAGAAGGGTGATTTTTGGAACTCGGAAGACCCGAGTTTTAGTCTCACTTTCTAGAAACACTAACCCTTGGCAAATCTCTTTTGGTGCTTCAGACAACTCCTAAGACTATAAAGTGCAGAGCTGGTACCCATCTTCATCAGTGCAGGGTTCTTCTCAAAAGTTCTTGTTTTTCTCTATGTAAATCAATACTATGGTGAAGGGAACTTCTGGTCCCTTGACTAATGATGTAGGTCAGCAATTATTCATTCCACAACTTGAATTCTAGAGTTGCTTGAGGTCTTGGGAAATGAAATGAGTTTTCAGGGCCTCACAGAGCCAATAATTGTACAGTAGGAGACTTAAACCCAGGTCTTATATAAAAACTAGACTTCTAGCTGTTGGAATGTAGTATTATTGATTGATTAGGATAAATGATTTCCTTAAACATTTTCCACAATTCACTTCCTCCTAAAAAAAAAAACAGGGTTTATGTTCATTTAGGATTATTTCATAAATTAGGGATGTGCATGGCCATCTCAAATTCTATTCTTGGATTTTTTAGAGGGTTTTGGTGTGATAATGGGGTTAAATAACTTACCCAAGATCACACAACTAGTAAGTGTCAAGTGCCTGAGGTCAAGTTTGTACTCATCCCCCTGACTTCAGGACCAGTGGTCTATCCAGTGTACCATCTAGCTGCCCAAATAGTATTATTGTTAAAACCACAGATAGAAGTTGTTCCATTTGAAAGAAATTTCTCCAAGGGGAGGGGGCGGTGAGTTAGTTACTAAATATTGGAAATATTTCATAACTTTTAAGAAAGAAAAGGAAAATTTTGCATTTTGTTTATTACCCATTAAGACTAAAACCACCAGCTTTCTAAGAAGGCTGGTGGTTCAGCCTGGAGGCAATCACCTTCATTCTTTTAAAGGCTCTTCTGTGCTCTTTTCAAATGAAAGCAAGTAGTCTTTATTTTTAGGGGGACCTTAAGTACTTCATACCATTAAAATTCAGTAATGTTCCGAAAGGAAATACTAGAGAGGGACGACACAGCAGATAGCAATCCAAGATAGAATCTGGCTCTAAGTTGCTATTGTATGTCTCAGAAGATATTCAGGAGAGGTAGGAATATTGCAGTGACACAATAGTATTTATATAATGCTTTATTTTTCAACAATATTCCTTAGAGGTAGAAACTTTAATTAGCCCCAATTACAGATGGAGAAACTAAGAAAGAGATTAAGGAACTTAGCCAGGGTCACATAGCTAGTAGTATGAGGTAGTGTTAGAACTCAGGTCTTTCTGAGTCCTTCAGCCACTGTACCATCTAGCTGCCACATAGTAAGCACTGAATAATAGCCACCTAGCGAATAATGGATTGGATTGTTCAGCCATCACCTCAAATGTCCAAACATCTGAACAGCTGATACCTTTTCCTTCTTGAGGTTCTGTTTGTTTAAAGGTTTATGTGTTCTATGAACATTTATCTCTGATACCCTCAAATTTTTTTTAGCACACAGTCTACTAAATATTATTAACTGGACTTGTATTTTCTGTTACATGTATCTTCCAAACTAGGATGTGAAATTAAAAATGTAGATTATGATGGCTATTTCTCTGATGGAAGAATGGATAGAATGCTGGGTCTGAAGTCAGGAAGACTTATCTTCCTGATTTCATATCTGGCTTCAGACCCTTATTAGTTGTGTGACTCTCAGCAAGTCACTTAGCCTTGTTTGCCTTCAGATCCTCATTTGCAAAAAGAGCTGAAGAAGGAAATGAGAAGTCACTTCAGTAACTTATACAAGGGTGTCATGAAGTCAGTCATGACTGAAAAATAACTCTTTTGTATGAAACAATAGATGCTCAAGCACTTTAATATAGCCATATTGATTTATTAAAAAGGATGACCTGGGTGATATATCTTGGAAGAGATTCCTATATGAAAGGGAAAGTTTCTTAATTTGTAAACTGGAGAAGGTTGGAGCATCTATGCCTTACCTATGAGAGTATGTGCAAACTGATAATGGTTCCAGAACAGTCAACCTTTAAAACCATTTTTCTTCATTTATTCCATTTGTACTCTCTTTGTAGCTTTTCTTTCTTCCTAATAGTTTCTTAAAGTTATCACACCACAAAACAGAAGTGTTACTCATTCTTTACAAGTTATGTGATAAATGATGCTTCCTTGTCTTCCCTCTCTTATCCCAACCCCCCAGATAAATGACTTAAGAAAAAAGCTAGGCCACCCACTAGGTAGTTTGATATGCATTTTACCTCCTGGAAAGAGAAAGTAATGATCTCCATCAAACTTCAACAATAGCATTTAATTATTTGTAACAATTACTTAGTTATATGTATTTTCATTTTTAGCTTCTTTCAAGCCCTCCCTTCCATTCTTTAACCCAGCACAATGGAGTCCTCTACAGTAACTTTCTTCTTGTAGTGAATTTTCTGAGGTTCAGTTTATCTCCAAAACCTCTCTGAGGTCAAGGGACATCAAACTATGGTTAGTAATTTCATTTCTGCATAATTATTCTATGAGGCAGTGCCAAACAGTCAAAAGACACTTGATGTGTAGTTAGTTGGTCATGGGTTAAAACCCTGACTTTGCCTCCTACCTGTGACCTTAAGCAAATAACATACTCTCTGAGAATTGGTTTCTTTATCTGTAAAGAGATGCCTGGGCTAAATAATCTCTAAGCTCCCTTTCAGTTCTAATTATTTTAACAAATATTTGCTTACTATTGTCTTCAATGTTTTTCCACTGTCCTAAGTGATGCTGTGCCAGAATTGTTCTAGGTACAATGATGTGGGCATGGGGGCCAAAGAAACTCCTTAGCATAACACATAACTGATCAGACCTGACTCTTCACTTGACCCTTGAACATCCCTGGCACATTCATTGATTTCTCTGTGTTTTGGGTACTATTATGGTCTTTCTTGCTTGGAATACCCTTCATCACCCCCTCAAAACAAAACCCTTGCTCTCATGCCCACCATGTATCCCTCTGTTCTTTTGGTTAAACCAAAGTGTTAATCTCCAGAGTCTGTAACATTTGATGATGTATCCCCATCTAACATTATTTAAGTATTTTGATGTTAGAAAATGAACCTACTCCATAGGTATTTCAGCTCATTCTATTCCTCCTATTTAATTCTGGACCCAGTTCATTGTCTATAGTACTCATCTTCAATGGTTGTACTATGGGACTGATTCAAGAGATTGCCCTGCTCACTAGATACAAGTAGGTTGTTCTATTAACACCACTGAAGAAATTGTGCAGAGGTGGGATGAAAGGTATTATTAAAGAAATCTATGACCAGAAAAGGAGGTGTGCTGATTATGTATTTAAAAACTATATAGCTAGCAGGAATGCATCACTGATGTTCATGTGAAGCCATGAGACCTAAGAGAAAAACCGTTAGTAAACTGTGTGGACCTGCGGGGAAGGGATTATTAAGCTAAGAGTCTCCTAGAATGAAAAGGCATGGATGGATTTTTGTAATCTGAAATGTGGGGTCATTAGTCAAATGGATAAGCTAAAGTTGAAACATTGTATTCAAAGCCTACTGATTTTTGTCCTAGATCAAATTTGAGTCCCAGGAAGACTCTCTTCACAATAACAACCAACTTTGATCTCTGCTTCGTGACAACTCCTAAATTCTTATTGTTTTTATCCCACACTTCAGTTTTGGATTATAAGAAATCTGGTACTTTGTTGTATAGTTTGTTGATTTTTCAATTCTTTCATATCTGCCTAGTTATCTCCCTAACTTAATGGAAGATATCACATTCATATACTATTTCTTTGGTATCTCACTTAATGCTTGGCATGCAGAAGATGCTCAGATACTTGACTTAGACATTTTCCTAAAGAAATGTCATGTCTGAATAGTGCTTTGCAAACCATTAGAAGTAAAATGTGATTCTCTCCCTCTTTGAGCATATAATCTGCACATTATGCAATCCAAGAAAAAAAAGCGAATATAGATGCAAAAAAATAATACGTTTACAGAACTGGGCTAGGTTTCCTTCCTATTTAATGTTTCTCTACTATTCATGTGTTTGGGAATTCATATGTTTGGGAATGCCATTTTTCTGTGTTATAGTGTGTAGATTCTGGATTTTTAATCATGAAGACCTGGATTTGAGACCTCCCTTTATCCTAACACTTTCACTCTTGGCAAATCACTTAAACTCTCTAAGCCTCAGTTGTCCCATATGTGAAATGGGGATAGCTATAATAATTAGTTAACATTTCTTTAGACACTACAATGTGCCAGACCCTGCACTACCTATATACAAAGTGGTTGTGACATTCAAATTAGGTAACATATACATGTGTGTATATATATATATATATATATATATATATAATGCTTTATAAGTTGTATAGTGTTATATATATATTATTTTTTCTCAGATTATGGCATGATGGATATGATGTTGGACTTAGGAATCAGTAAGACTTTGGTTCTGACTTTACCTCTGTCACTTGTAGTTGAATGTGACCATAGAAAAATCATATCATCTATGAACCTGAGGCAACCCATCAAGACTTATGTCCTGATATAAAAAATTCCTATACTGACAAAATTCATATTGGCTGTTTATCTAATTTGCAGTAGATGACCATTTGTAATTACTATAATTTCTTTGGAAATCAAAGTGGGAATATAAATCACATCCTTTCACTAGGCTATGATATGCTTTCCTTCTATAAATACTTCCATGCATTAAATTTACTTCCCATGATACAGAAAACAAGCAATTCATATCTGCTCATTCTATACAACTGTAGTCTCCATCAGTGGTGTCCAGCTCAAAGAGAAATAGGGAACACTAAACCATATATAGGAATTCCTGCTAGTTGCATATTTACTTAGAAAACTATCTAGAATACTATCTATGTTCTATTCCATGTTTATTTATTTTGTTAACAATTTCTCTATTGTATTTTTATCTGTTTTGGGTCTGATGAAGAATTGTGGATTGCATTTGACACTTCTGGTCTACATTTTTCCATGACTTTACTACAGTCTTTCAGAATCTACCCCATGGTCTGGAAACCTCCTTAAAGATCTTTTATTGCATTGAAGCAATTGGAGCATTTGGATGGGTTAATCATTCATGATTGACCCATTATTGGCCTTAGATTTTACTTCCTAGTCTATTACCTGGAGGCTTTGTTTAGTTTGAAACTTTTAGAGAAAATTTTCAACCTGTAATCTAAAGATGATTTCAGATAATTTTAGAAATGCAGAGTTGAAAAGTGTTTTTGCCCAGACCCTTAACAGTAAAGATGAGTCAGAAGGGAGTACAAAGTATCCAACTCCTTAAAATTTTGTTGGGATAGAATAAATTGTAAATGATAAATTTAAATGGTAAAGGTCTTTTGATTGTGTGCAACACAAGATCAGAGAGATGCAGTTAGGCAGCAATTCTACTGAAAAAGTCCTAGTTAACAATCTGATACAGAAACCAAGCTGTATAAAGTAATATTAGGCTATGTAATAGAAGCATAGAGTAAAGGCTGAAGCAAGCCTTTGTTCTCTGTTCTGGTTAAATGACATCTGTAGTACTGTGTTCATTTCTGGATACCACATTGTAGAAAAAGCATTGATAAACTGGGGATTATCCAAAGGATAGCAACGAGGCTGGTGAAAGGTCTTAAACTTCTGCCATATGATGAAATATTGAACTGGGGATAGTTAGCCTAGAAAAAAGGAAAATTATGGGGCACTAGATAATTAATCTCAACATGTGAAGAACATAGAGAAGGGATAAAATATGTGTTCTAAGAGGTTTCATAGAACTAAAAGCAATGTTTCATGGTCAGGAAAAAAATTCCTAACAATTAGCATTATCCCAGTGTAATGGGCTGCCTTGGGAAATAGTGAGCTCCCATCACTTGAAGTCTTTTTTCCCCTTCCATTGAACAGAAAATGAGTGTACTTTTTGTATAATTATTAATATAAGTCAACTAAATTTTATATGAACAGCGATTTGACCCTATTAAGAACAAAATATGGTACAGATTCTAGATATAATTTCATATCTAACTTTTTGATTTTTGCATTCACACATTTTCCACTCTATGCTGTGATTATTGGTTTGCCAAAAATAATTTAAGTCAGGTAAAGACTGGAGAAAAACACTTTTTATTTCTTTTAAAGAGATGAAAATAAGTCAATGATTCTTATAATCCTCTTCAATTCTCTTAAACTCCTCAAAGTGCATGCCAACTTTAAAACAATCTCAGCAGTGCATATATGCATTCAAATAAAAACATGCAACTCTATTGTGTCTTGAAAATATTTTGCATAAAAATTCAAGATTTTCTGTAAAACTGTTTCCCCTTTGTCATTCTGGGACCTCAAACTACAAATCAGTCGTCAGAGCAATTCTATTCTCATTTCCATAGGAAACAGTAGAGGATGCCTCTGACCACAACTGTCGCCTCATGGTTAGAGTGACAACTTCTCTCTGCTTTATTTAAAACACCCCATTTTTAGTTTGTTTCAGTAAAGTACAAAAAGAATCCCATAAAATGTGAGGCTTCAACAAAGAAAAAAAACCTATTTAATTTTTGCCCTGTGCCATATACTTAAAAAAAAGTTAGACAAATAAATTCAGATTTTATCAATTCACTTTTTTAAAATTGCTTTTTATTTCTAAAGCAGTTCTTATGCAAAT
The DNA here is from genome assembly GCF_037893015.1 of Macrotis lagotis. Taxonomy (NCBI): domain Eukaryota; kingdom Metazoa; phylum Chordata; class Mammalia; order Peramelemorphia; family Peramelidae; genus Macrotis; species Macrotis lagotis. The sequence continues at coordinate 300,917,531 of NC_133666.1, forward strand.
CAAAAGCAATTACTGAGTAATTGTAATAAACAGTGTCTATTTAAATCATACATTTTTTTCTATCAGCTTATTTTCTGTCTTAATTTACCTCCAGTTTCAAGTAAAACCACAGCTCCCTTAACTCCAGAATGTGTAAGTTTAATAGCATTAGCTCCCAAGACCAGTGGCTGCAGATGTTCCTTCAACATCTGGGCAATGCACAACCTATTCAGGGTGTAGTTTCACAATTGTTGCAGA